>NW_007772670.1:0-4767 GCF_000696425.1 Galeopterus variegatus | reverse complement strand
CTTCCCCTCCTTTATGCTCGTTGGCTCATTAGTGCAGATTCTACCAACAACACAGAAACTTCATTTTATTTTTCCTGTCATTTTCTTTTAAAAACCATCTTTATTAAATCCATCTAATAGAAAAACTGCCAAGTGAGTGGGACCAGCAGCTGTTAGCGGATGGCAGATTTCCCCTGGATAATTTGCTGGGTAACTGAATGAGCAGTATTAATCATTTCCCAAATTAGCAGTAATTTTCTTTTACCTTAAAATTATTTTTTATTACATAAGCAACACATAATTGTGAAAAGTCCAGGTTTAACTGAGTTGATGACAGATGGTATTTGATTAAGGGATACAAACTCCTGAATCCTTTGCTTTGACTGATGTACCTCATTTCCTCCTGAGATTACTGGGAGAGATTTAATCCTAGGGAATAAAGGGCATATCCAGTCACTCCAAACACTAATGCAGCCGGCGGGAAGCTGGGCTGGCCTCCCACAGCCTGGGTCCTCTGACTGGCCTAAAACCAAAGCAAACCAAAGGCTGGCCCTGTGTGACTTGCACCATTGCACACATACAAGTCTGGGAATTTGCACTTCAAAGGGACAAAAACCCACTGTGCCAGCCAGAGGAAAAGGTAGGGAGCATATTTGCTTCTTACTAACAATTCTTTTAAACTAATTTTCTTCATCTCTAGAATCTTCCTTCTTAGAATAGAATAAAAAGGGCAGGTTAGGGAGGAAAAGGACTCCAGGGAACGGTTCTCAGACCAGCCTGGTCATTAGAGGAGCCTAAGAAATATGGTCACCTGGGTCCTGCCACAGACTAACCAGAGTCCCTGGTGGGGGTGCCTAAGTATTTTTAAGAAAGCTTCCAAGGTGATTATAGGATCCAGCCAGGACTGAGAGCCACTGTCTTAGAAGCTAAAATTATTATTAAAAAAATGAAAAACTATAGCCTGATAAAAACAAACAGACAAACAGTGATCCCATCATCCCAAAATAATGACTGTTGTCTCTCTCTCTCTCTCTCTGAGATATTTTTAAATGGCATTAGGAATTAATTTCTATAGCCTAATAAGTGATACATTTAAGTTTTCCTTTTATAATTTGTTCTACTCATTAACATGATTCTTTCCTGAAGCCATTAGCCAGAAATGGAAAAATGCCTCTCACCCAGGTGGTTCCCTGTGAGTCCTCCCCTCCTTGTCCTTCCAGACAGCGTGTCGCCCACAAGGCCTTGGCTGGAGCTTGGCTCTTCAGCGTGCACGGCCTGCCTCAGGCACTGCAGGCCGTCACGTTGCAGCCCTGTAGAGGGCTTCCCTCCTGGGACTGAGGTCACCTCTTTACCACATCGTGTTCTCACCCATGAACCTTTTCATCGGAAATGCTGCATATAACCCTGATGTTTTGGGAGCTAAAACATAGTCTGTCATTTCATCTAAAACATATTCCTCTTATGGGTAGAAGAAATGTCTTTAAAAAATATGCAGAGTGTTTGTGGGTGTGGGGGGTGTTGCTCTTCAGTTTCCTTATAAAAAATGACTGCCTGAAGAAAAAAAAGATTGGCAAGTATTTACTCAATAAAAGGCCCTCTGTTCCCCCCCCCCCCCAGGACAATCTTGGGACCTATTTCGTATCTTTCTACCTCAAATCTTGTTTCTATTGAATGGGTCAGTTCCCACTTCCCTTCCACGATGTAGACAAAAATCTCCATTCACCAGCTGAAGAATCTCGTTTGAAAATATCTACACCATAGTGAAGCAAGGTTACAAGCCTGGCTCAGGGTGTGCTGTGGCCTCAGGAGGAAGGTTGACTGCAGGAGCTGCATTAGGAAAGCTGTCGGGGGAGGTGGCATTTGGGTTGGGCTTGAAATGGACCTTAGCCCTCAAGAGTGAGGCAAAGGAAAACGTAAGCAGAAGGAATGTAGCAGGATGCGAGGGCTGAGAGCTGCAAGAGTTGTTTTGGCCCAGCCCGGGCTTCATGCAGAGCAATTGTGAGGTGTGGCTATAAAGGAGGATTGTGGACAGGCCTGGGAAGAGTCTCACTGCCAAGCAGAGTAGAGGAAGCACTTTATTCTGTGGGCACTGGGGAGCCACTGAAGATTCCTGAGCAGGGTGTGATAATATAATGGTCCTGATGGAGTTTGGATGTGTTGTCCCCTCCAAAACTCATGTGGAAATTTGATCTCCAATGTGGCAGTGTTGGAAACTGATTGAGTCATGGGGGCGGATCCCTCATGAATGGATTAATGCTCTCCCTGGGGTAGGGGGGATTAATGAGTGAGTTCTTGCTCTGTTAGTTCCCACGAGAGGTCATTGCTTAAAAAGACCCTGGCACCTTCTCTCTCTCTCTTGCTTCCTCTCTCTTGCTTGCTTTCTCCATGTGATCTGCTTGTACCCGCCGGCTGCCTGCCACTTTCTGCCATGAGTAGAAGCAGCCTGAGGCCCGTGCCAGGTGCAGTTGTCTCAGAATCATAAGCCAAATAAAACTCTTTTCCTTATAAGCTACCCAATTTCAGGTAATTCTGTTATAACAACACAAAATGGACTAAAACAGGTCCTTTATAAAAATAATTCAGTAGCCACGGGTAGATGAAGAGAGGGCTACAAAGCTATTGCCTTGGCTCAGGCTCTAAGAATTGAGGGCCTCAGCTAGGATAAGGGCAATGGGAATGGAGAAACGGAGATGGATATAACGATCACTGTAAAAATAGTCTCATTAGGATGAAGTAACTGGATGAGTTTGGCATGTGGCAATGAAGAGGAAGAAGAAAAAGGCGGACCCGAGGATATAATCGTGAGTAACTGCGAGGACGGTGATCCCACAGTGGAAACCGGGGATGCAGGAAGAGCAGGTTTGGGAGTTGAGACAATTAAGAGACATGTTACGGATGGTACAGGTAGAGCAATATGAGCATTGTGGATGACTAAAAAAAAGAAAAAAAATTTCAGCGAAGTTTCGAACTCCAAATCCTAAAGACGAGATGTTTCAAATGCTGCAGAGAGGTGTGAAGGATGAATTAGAAGAAAGTGCCCACCTTGCCACATTTGGAAGGAAATTTAGTTTTTAAATCATCTCAATCCATTTGGCTCAAGCAGGTAAACTTCTTCCTAGATTAATCTCTCAGGAAATTGTGTTTATAGCTCCTTACATAATCATCAAATATTTACTTTCTGGCAAGGATGTTCTATGCCAAATAAAAGGGATCACTTATGTTTACTATTAAAACAAAGTAAAAATAAACGCCAAACAATGTGGTTCTTAAAGTAAAAAAAAAATTCCACTGAAGCACCCTTTACTGAGTCCTACTATTATTTTATTGAGGAAATGGCACTATTTACTTCACAGTAATGGTTAATTGTCTCCATTAGAGATTGGAGGAGGGGGGCAATTTTTATTGCAAAACAGTTGATTTGCTCCCCCCATCCTACTGCCACGTCTCCCAGAGGTCTTAATTTTAACTCAACTAACCTGCTATGGAAAACATAGCTTCATTTTAAGTGTTTTTAAAAGTTCATTTGCATAAAGTCATAGAAAAATGTTGTACCTGGTTACCAGGTAATTTTAATATTAGGCTGTGTTTGTATTCCTCTGAGTGGGAAAGCATACTCTGAGGTGTTTTCCTACTTCTTACTCAGCAACAATCAATACAGACTTCTGTGACCATATGTCTGGGGATTTCTCCCCACCAGAAAGTGAGTAACCAATTCCAGAGCAGACACCAGCTGGGTACCCTCCAATTCAATTCCAACAGTATCTACCAGGAGACTGTGTCAGATCCCACAGGTTGAGGGCTCAGTCCCCAAGACTCTCCCTACCCCCCTTCAGATGCCAGTCACAAGTCCAGGCCTCTGGAACTTCTGACCAACCAGCTATAAATCAGGGTTCCCACAATCTCTTCCTTGGGCTCTATTGATTTGCTGAGCAGCTCATAGAACTCAGGGAAATACATATTTATGTTTACTGGTTTATTATAAAGGTATTACAAAGGACACAGATGAAGAGATGCACAAGGAGAGGTATGGTGGGGAGGGGTGCGGAGCTTCCATGCCTCCCCCAGTGTGCCACCCTCCAGGAAGTTCCACGTGTTCAGCTATCTAGAAGCTCTCTGAACCCTGTGCTCTTGGGTTTTTATGGCGGCTCCCTTACATAGGCGCGGTTGATTAAATCATTGACCATTCAACAGGTACATGAAAAAATGCTCAACATCACCAGTCATCAGGGAAATGCAAATTAAAACCATGTTGAGATTTCATCTCACCCCAATTAGACTGGACATTATCAAAAAGACAGAAAATAATAAATGCTGGTGAGGATGTGGAGAGAAGGGAGTGCTTCTGCACTGTTGGTTGGACTGTAAATTAGTACACTCACTATGGAAAACAGTATGGAGGTTTCTCAGACAACTATAGATAGATTTTCCATACGGTCCAGCAATCCCATTTCTGCGTATCTACCCAAAGAATGGAAATCATCATGTTGAAGGGATACCTGCACTCCCGTGTTCATTGCAGCTCTGTTCACAATAGCCAACCTAAATGTCCGTTGATGGATGACTGGATAAGGAAAATGTGGTATATATACAACCTAGAATGCTATTTTTCCATAAAAAAGAATAAAGTTCTCCCATTCACAACAACATGGATGAGCTTGGAGAAACTTATGTTGAGTGAAATAAGCAAACCACAGAGGGATAAATACTGCATGTCCTCATTCATAAGAAGGAGCTAAGAGAGAAAGAAGGAAGGAAAGAAAGACCACAGTGGTGTGTTGGACTTGCAGA
>NW_007772669.1:3455-4767 GCF_000696425.1 Galeopterus variegatus | reverse complement strand
GAAAGGGAGAAGTGAGAATTGGTTAATGGACACAAGGAATGATTAAGTTTTGTAATGATAAGTATGCTAATTATCCTGATTTGAGCATCACATATTGTACACAGGTATTGATGTTCAATTCTGCACCCCACAAACGTGTATAATCAATTATATTTCAAAAAAATTTCAAAAATTGTATATGTACACGATAGAGTCCTATTAAGCTACTGAAAAATAAAAAAATAAAATCCTGTCATTTGCAGTAACATGGAAGAAACTGGAGACGGTCATGTTAAGTGANAAAGTAATCTTGAAAAAGGGAAGAAAGTCAGAAGCATTACACTATCTGACTTCAAAGTTTGTTATGAAGCTATGGTAATCAAAACAGCATGGTACTGGCATACAATCCAATTGCACAAAAATAGTGAACCTAGAAATAAATCCCTGCATTTACAGCCAGATGATTTATGACAAAGGTGTCAATAATATACATTGTTGAAAGGATTGGATATCCAATGAGTTTTTTAAAGCTCATTTTTTAAAGTTTATTTTTTTTTAAATTTAATTTCTCAAGTTAATAAAATACATTGGATATCTACATGCAGAAGATTGAAACTAGACCCCTCTCTCTGACCATACGCAAAAATCAATTCAAAATGGATTAAAGACCTACACTAAAGACTGGAATCTACAAACTATTAGAAGAAAACTTAGGGAAACACTACATGAAATTGTATTGGGCAGCACTTTTTTGAACAAGACTACAAAGGTATGGGCATGAAAAGCAAAAAGACAAAGAAAACTACCTCAAAAAATCTTCTGCACAGCAAAAGACACAATCAACAAAATGAAAAGAAAACCTACAGAATGTAAGAAAGTATTTGCAAACTTTGCATTTGACAAAGGGGTAGTACTCAGACTGTATAAGAAACTCAAACAAATCAACAGTCAAAAAAAAAAAATCGCAAATAACCCAATTAAAAATGGGCAAAGACCCTGGACAGAAATTTCTCAAAAAAAGACATGAAAATGGCCAAATGAAATCAATATATTGAAGAGACACTTGCACTCCCCTGTTCATTGCAGCACTATATACAAGAGCCAGGAGATGGAATCAACCTAAATGTTCACCAGTGGATAAATGGACTAAAAAACCATGGTATACACACTGAGATATCTCACCCCATTAAGACTGGCAATTATCAAAAAGGCAGAGAATAACAAATGCTGGCAATAATGTGGAGAACCCTCCTACACTGTTGATGGGTCTGCAAATTAGTGCAGCCATTACGTGAAACAGTATGGAGGTTCCTCAAACAACTAGAACTGCTGT
>NW_007772669.1:2193-3165 GCF_000696425.1 Galeopterus variegatus | reverse complement strand
CCCCCCCCAAAAAAGAGAGGTTCTCATAGACATTAAGTAATAAAATAAGAGTTACCAACAGCAGGCAGAAGAGTGGGGAAGGGAGGAGGTTGATTAACCAGAACAAAGTTACAGGTAGATAGGAAAAATAAGTTCTTGTGTTCTAGGCTAACTAGAACGAATAATATGATATTGTATAATTCTAAATAGCTAAAAAAAAGAGGATCTTGACTGTAATCACCACAAAGAAAAGACAAATGTTTAGATAATGAATAAGCTGTCTACACTAAGTGAATCATTACACTATATATGCATTATTTAAAGAACACACTGTACCCTACAAATAACTACAATTAAAAATAAATTAAAATTAAATTAAATGAAAAAGAAAGTTTTAAAGACCAATGTCTTACTGACCTTAATGGGGACTGTCCTTTGGTTTCTAACTTTTAATTTTCATAGGATACATAATATATTTAAGTATTTTCTACCCCCTTGAGACTCATTGTGTTAAAGTTTTAAGATGATTCAAGGATAAACAAATTGCACATAATTACCTGAGGGACAGGGCCTTGGATATCTGTTAATTATTTTTAGAATGTTCCATTAGGAAAAGTACAAAATATTTCATACCTCAGTCTAACTGAATAAATCAATTATGCAATATCACTAAACACTGAAAAACAGAAACGTTTTTGTCAGCATCTCTTGTACACAATATTGTGCAAATGTTAAATATACTACTGCCTACACACATAATTCATGAATAAATGAAGGAATTAATTCCTAGAAAAAATATTATGCAATATTTGATAAGATGTTTATTGACCAAGGATATTTTTGTTGTATATAAAATTATAAGTTGATATGAAACAATGTCTTTTAACTTGTTATCGGTAGTGACTTTTTTCTTCATCTATTTATAATGTATCCTATAATTCTATCTTTTTAAAAAATTTTTCTTTATCATTAACTTTCAAAAATTTGATTGTG
>NW_007772669.1:0-1156 GCF_000696425.1 Galeopterus variegatus | reverse complement strand
AAAAAAAAAATTAGAAAGCAAAATTCTAGCCAGAATATCCTACTATGTCTTTTCTGCCTGATAGAGTCTCTTCTTTCTGCTCAGACCTACAAATAAACATCTGTTAGGTCACTTTTTATTGCTCTGCAAATCACTGTGACTGTTTTCATGGTTTTTGTTCAGTATGTTTTCCTCTCTACCTTCATTTTGGATATTTTCTATTGCAGTACGTATAATTTACATCATCTCCTTTTTTAAAGTATTTAATTTACTGTTGTTCAGTAAATATTTGTTCATATTTCATATTGTATTTTGATATCACATTTGTTTTTCTTGAATCTTTCATTTGTTTCTCACAATGTTAATATTTTTGCTAAATCATTTTTATATTGAACACATTTATAATAGTTTATTTTAAAAGTCCTTGCCTGCTAATTCTATCATCACTGACATTTTAGGGCCTATTTTAATTATCTCCTTTATAGGAACCTGTGTTGCTGCTTTCTCATATGTCCAGTATTTGTGACTGGATGCTAAATATGGTGATGTTATGCTAATGAGTGTTGCATTTTGTTTAGTTTTGTTCTAAAAGAACAGCGAACGTTTTAAACAAGAATGAGTTGGCTTTATTTGAGATCTGTTTTCAAGCTCTCAAAATGATGAAAAGCAGCTTTTACCTCTGAGATTTCTACTGAATTCTCAGGTGTTGAACAAGAACTCTACACACTAGCTCTTGGAATTCAAATGTCTTCCTGCCCAGTGTGATGTCTGAGAATTGTTTAGCTTATAATTTCTAGGTCATTTTTTAAGAGTCTTGAGGATATTCAATATAGACATGCACAATTTAGAGTTCAGCCGCAAACTCAGGGAAATTGTAGTGGAGGAAAGCATAAACAATAATAACAGAAAGGTATGACATATAAGAACAAATAGAAATAAGTCAGAAGTATGTTCTCTATTATCTGTAATTATGTTAAATTTAAATGGATTAAATTATACAATGAAAAGGCAGAGAATGATAGGATATATTTTTTTAAAAAAATGATCCAATTAGATGCTTTCTGCAAGAGATTCTCTTTATTTGCACTGTTTTAGGTTCAGAAAATGCAATAAATTTGTTAAGATGATACCTGTCTTTCAAACAAACCAACGAAAAACCCTGAAAGAAATAAACACA
>NW_007772668.1:2701-4767 GCF_000696425.1 Galeopterus variegatus | reverse complement strand
AGCCTGTCTAAGCAAGTGAAATAAATAAAACACTAGAAGAAAATAATAGTGAAGAAAAAAAAATATATATATACACATATATATATAAAACAGAAATAAATACTCACAAGGCCTACACAATTCGAAAGTTGTGAAAAGACAGTATCAGGAAGACATGGAGGAGTCATCATGCCTAATCATGCCTCTAGACTACATTTTAAGCATGAATATTGGTTTCATTTTAGGAATACACTGAAGATGACTTTTCCAGTTGCAAATATTGTGAAAGTTGTGTGAAAACCTTTCTCAGGACACAGAATTTTTAGACTTAAATATTTCTAAAACAAAAGGTAATAAAAGCAACCAGTGGCAGATAGGACTAAAATTGTCAGTTCAGACAGAATGTAGAAATTATGTCACAAGAAATGACCCACATTCAATGTACTGAGTTCCAGACATGCAGAGATCAAAGGAAAGGTTAAAATTCTTAGATTTTTGAATGTGCAAGTAAGGCACTTGAAGTAAGAGCTGGTAAGATGAATTGAAAACTTTTACATTACCAAATTTGCAGAAAAAGAAGTATGTCTAAAAAATGACAATATTAGAATTTTATTCTTGATATATAAATAGACTGTCATAAGGACATTTCTAAAGATTTCTCCCAATTAAGTAAAAGCTCCTATCTCAGGGAAGTGGGCAATTAGCCATTGATAAAAGGCAGTCACCCAGAAAAGTCAAGTCAGGATATTATTCTTTCCTTGGATATCATTGGGCCTGACATCTTTGGCAAAAATATTCCCTGGTCTTTGGGAAAATAACTTTGCCTATGATAATTTTCTAAGGGGGAAGAATTTTTTGTTTGTTTATTTATTGTTATTTTTATTATGTGTATCAGAGACTGGTATTCTGATAACTTTATATCCTAATACATATTTGCAGATTTAAAATGAGGTAATATAAGTTAAAAACAAAACAAAAAACAGTTTTTTGTGGTCTGAAAAATACTACAATCTTAAATTGAATCTGCTGAAAGAATATTAACAATCAAGATGTTATGCTTTATGGTGAAAAATAAAAGGAATAAGAATTTAGGGTAGATAAATTATTTTCTTAATTATTTTTGGTTTTTTATATTACGTAAAACTGTTAATTTGAAAATCAAGTAATTTGGGGCTTACAATTTGTTTTGTCCTTGTGCCCTCTGTTTCACCTTCTTTTGTATGTTTTTACTTGTTTTTTAGAATTCTATTTCAATTAAGGTATTAGCTTCTAGGCTATCCCTGTTTGTATTATATTTGTAGTGGTTGTTCTAAAGATTACAGTATACGCCCATAACTTCAGGTTTGATTAGAGGTAATTTTGTACAATTTAAGAATCCTTGAAACTGTACACATTACTTATTACCTCTGCTATTAATTATGGTATAGTTACTGTATATATTACATTTTATATGCATTATAAACACCAGAAGATGACGTTATAAATTTTTTAATAGTCATATGTATTGCAAAGAAAGTAAATGAAAATAGCATTTCACACTTACCAAGTGTTTATGATATTTTATGCTGTTTTTACCTTCTCAAGTAATTTTCAATCTGGTGATATTTACCCTTAAGCCTGAAGAACTTGCTTCTGTTAACATTTCTTGTAGTGCAGGCCTGCTGATGAAGGATTTTTTTTTGTATTTTAAAAAATATATCTTTAATTTACCTTCATTCTTGAAGAATTTTGTTGATATAAAATTCTGCGTTGACAGATTTTCTTTCCTGTTTTTCTTCCTTAACATGAATATTCCACTATCTTCTATCTTTGATAATTTTTAATAAATTTTTGGACACATAAAGTGTCATTATTCTCTGATTGCTTCCAAGATTTTCTCATTATCTCTTTCAGAAGTTTTACTATGACTTATTTACTTATGGCTTAGTTTTTGTTTAGTCTCTTTGGGTTTCGCTGGGCTTCTTGAGTCCAAATTTAAGTTTTTCAACAATTTGAAATCATTTCAGCAATTATTTGTTCAAATAGTTTTTTTTTCCAGAAGTTTTTGTTTCCTTGAAAGTTTCCAATTATACATGTGTTATAGTATG
>NW_007772668.1:0-2443 GCF_000696425.1 Galeopterus variegatus | reverse complement strand
AGAAGTTTTACTATGACTTATTTACTTATGGCTTAGTTTTTGTTTAGTCTCTTTGGGTTTCACTGGGCTTCTTGAGTCCAAATTTAAGTTTTTCAACAATTTGAAATCATTTCAGCAATTATTTGTTCAAATAGTTTTTTTTCCAGAAGTTTTTGTTTCCTTGAAAGTTTCCAATTATACATGTGTTATAGTATGATGACTATGATGCCTCAGCTTTCTTCTTCAGGCTCAATATTGCTTTTGCTATTTGGCGGTGTGTGGTGTCTGTGTGTTCCCACATAAATTTTAGAACAGGTTCTTCTATTTTGTGAAAAATGTCATTGGAATTTTGAACAGAATTGCAGTAAATTTATAGGTCATTTTTGGTAGTATCAATATTTTAACAGGATTAATTGTTCTAATCCATTAGCATGAGATATTTTTCCATTTATTTGTCTCCTTCAATTTCTTTCATCACTGTTTTATAGTTTTCAGTGTACAGATATAACATCTCCTTGGTCAAATTTATTCTTAAATATTTTATTTTTTGTAGCTACTGTAAATGGGATTAAAAATTTTTTTTCAGATAGTTGTTAGTTTATACAAATGTCACTAATTTTTGTATGTTGATGTTGTATTCTGCAAACTTATTGAATTTGTTTATTAGGTCTAACAGTTATTCAAACTAATTATTTATTTCTGAACAGTTATTTGATAGAGTTTTTTGGGTTTTCTAGATATAAGATCATGTTGTCTGCAAACAAAGAAAATTTCAGTATTTCCATTCTAATTTGAATGCTTTTTTTTTTCATCTTGCCAAATTGCTCTGGCTAGTCACCATACAGTAAATCATAAAAGGTCATCATTTTTCTCTGAAATTACTACACCAATGAGTGCTGTCTAACTTTGAGGACAAATATGAGTCCATTGTGTTCTATACCTAATGTGCACTCTCAGAAAGTTTGACAAAACTATCGTTTTAATTTTTATATCTTTGACTCCTTTGTGGTTCTTTCAATTCTAAGTTAACCCCTTGGTTAGAATTTTCCTAATAGTGTGCATGCACACACACACTCACACACACTCACACACACGGTAGATATGGAGAGATATGACCTAAGCTCGCTCTATCAAGTAATTTCTATGGCTTATTATGGACACACATATAACTTGGGCACCTTTTTCATGCACACCTTTAGATACACAAAGAAATGCCTGGGAGAAATTGGAAGGTTTCCCTCATTGAAATATATTACAAAGCTTCTCTGTTACATTTCACCATTTGCAGTGATGAGAGATGCATAAGTAAGCATGGGAAACTTCAGTGGGCATATCAGTCTTTTCTTCCCCTAAGGACCTGTAATATGTTCATGTGGTTGAAAATATAGAAATGATTAAGGTTGTCTTGACAACCAGGCTCACCCACATTGCTGCAAATGATGGAATTTCATTCTTTTTATATGGCTGAGTAGTATTCCATTGTGTATATACACCACGATTTCATTATCCAGTCATCCATCATCAGACATTTGATTCCATTGCCTGCAGAGCTGCAATAAACATGGGAGTGCAGGTATCCCTTTGACCTGATGATTTCCAATTTTCTGGGTATATCCCCAGTAGTGGGATTGCTAGATGAGCCTGGAGAAAATTATCCTAAGTGAAACAAACCAGGTACAGAAAGAAATATACCACATGTTCTCACTCATAACTGGGAACTGAATCCATACATAAACAAATAAACAATAAAGAGATACAGAGAGAGAAAAAGAAAGAAACAACAATCAGAGTAATACATTGAACTTTTAGAAAGAGAGAAAAGAACTGTGGTTACTAGAGGTGGAAAAAGGGAGGGGGGTAAGAGGGACAGGGGCTAATGAGGAATTGGTTAATGGACACTGTTGGGGAAATAGAATAATTTAATCAGGTCCCCTCTCCTTAGGCCCAGTTGGGGGTGGTGTGGTACATTCTTTGTAAACAAGTTGTGTGGGGGTGGCATTAGTGTGCATGCATGGTGCATAACTTAGCTGGCAACTGTCTCAGGTGTCCTTCCCATGCAGCCATCCTCTCCAAACTACAGCTTCCAAGGACCTGTTTGCCTGTTATCTAGCTCACAGACCTGTGTGTGAGGGGTCTGGTGATCCAGCCTGGCATATGAAGGGTTTGTGACCCAGTCTGTGAACAGGCTTGAGAGGTCTGTGAGCTCCAGACCCAGCACTAGCACGTCATTTGGCCCAGTTGGCAGGATTACGGGCAGGTAATAGAGCACAACAGACACAAAGAACAATTGTGTATAGTAATGATGAATAAGCTAACTATCCTGATTTAACCATCACACATTGTGCACAATTATTGAAAATCAACGTTGTACCCCACACGTATGTATAATATATTATCTTAAAAAAAAAAAAACAGTGAAAAGACAACCTACAGAGTGAGTGAACAGTAAAAAAAACAAATAACC
>NW_007772667.1:0-4768 GCF_000696425.1 Galeopterus variegatus | reverse complement strand
TCATCATCACCACCACCATTATTATCACTGTCACTGCTGCTGTTATCATCATCATCATCATCATGATAATTATTACAGCTACCATCACCACCTGCTGTGGTTTGAATGTGTCCCCTAAAAGTTCGGAAGTTGGAAACTTGATCCCCAATGCAGTGGTGTTGAAAGGTGGGACCTCTGGGAAGTGATTGGGTCATGTGGGCTCTGCTATAGATTAATGGACTCATGGATTAATGGATTCATGGGTTAATGGGTTATCGAGGGAGTGGGTTCATCATCCCGAGAGTGGGTCTGTTATAAAAAGCCATTTGGCCATCTCTCCTGAGCTCTCTCACCCTCTGATGCCTTCTGCCATGTTGTGCCACAGCACAAAGCCCTCACCAGAAGCCTGCCAGGCGCAGCTGTCTGATCTTGGACTTCTCAGCCTCCAGAACTATAAGAAGTAAGTATTTTTTCTTTATAAATTACCCAGCCTCAGGTATTCAGTTATAGCAACAGAAAACAGACTAAGACACCACCGTCACCATCATCATCATCATCATCATCACCATCATCATAGCTGTTCATTACAATAACTTGAATATGATCCCTCCATCTTCCATTGTCTAGGCCCAGTCTAGAGTATAATAGCAACATATGGAACTCAGGACAGCTGTCAGCTGGTATGTTAAGCTATGAGGGGTAAGCTCTCAGAGCAGCATAAGCATGCTTCATTCCTAGAAAGAAAAGATAAGCTAGTTGAGGGAGGAAGCCAGAGGCCTAGAAGTCTGGCAGTCATTGGGTTCAGTCTATCAATAGCCAGTCCTGAACTGGGAAAAGGCTGAAGAAAAAGAGCAAGGCTGGAACCACAGGGGTCAGAGCTTATGCAGAGTGACTAGGTTTAGGAGCAGGTAAAGAGCTGGCTTGGAGGTGGCCTTATGAATGCTGGCACCCACTGTGATGCTCCTGTTCTACTAAGAATTGGCTTGGGTTAGACTTGAGAGGACAGAAAAGGGTGTTGTTGGACGGCTGGCTCAGCACAGGTGCCCAGGAAGTACTTGCTACATTGAATTGACTTCCTAATGACAGATATTACGGTGAGTTTCTCCCCTGAGACCAATGCTCCTGGAGGCTCATAGGTAGTCAATTTAGTATTGTGGAATTTTGTGTATTGGCCATGGATAAATAACAATAAATACATATGTATCTGTGTGTGTGTGTGTGTGTGTACGTCCATATGTATACATACACGCAATGTAAAACATACACACACATATAATGTAAAACTTTTACACCAAAGAAATAAAAAGCTTCCAAAATAAAATGAGACTTTATACCTTTGAGTTTGCAGAAAATATTTTATGAAAATAAAAAAAATAAGGTAAGATAATGTATTCACGAATGTGCTTTCAAAAGTACAAAGTACATGAAAGATTGATAAAGCACGTTCTATCCATTTCTGCAATTCGTCGAAATGTCTCCCTGCTTGGGAGGCCCTGTGGACAAAAGAGACAAGATAATGTATTCACGAATGTGCTTTCAAAAGTACAAAGTACATGAAAGATTGATAAAGCAAGTTCTATCCATTTCTGCAATTTGTCGAAATGTCTCCCTGCTTGGGAGGCCCTGTGGATAAAAGAGATTGGACAAAAGAGACTCTGGCCAGGGTGTCTTTGGGCTCCTCTTTTTAGACTTAGTGTGCAGCAGACCGGTCACAAAAGGATGATGTACTGAGCTCTCAACTCATCAGCCCTTGGCAGGGATAGTTGAGATGGATTTTGGTGGCAGAATAGTGGTCGGTGTGAGTGGCCTTTAAGAATCTCACTATTTCTGTGATTCTTTGTTCTTGAGCCGGTCATTTATCCTTCTAGGCCTCAGCATCCCCACGTGTATGAGGAGAGGGGTGCTTTAAGACAGGGTTTTCCTGAGGTGCTCAGCAGAGCTCTAGGGGACTGTTGATGAGGGACAAAGGGGAAGGCTGGGAGCCAGGGCAACAGACTTGTCACCCTGCCTTCCACTGAAAAAATTTCACATTTATCTGTTTTAACTATTGGTGTTCCATGCAAGATACTGTTTGGAAAAAGTGATCTGGTCCTCTGAAAAGTTTGTAAGCCACATGGATTAGCTCATCTCTAAGCTCTTCCAGCTCTGACTTTCATGGCTCCATGACTGTACTCACACCAGGCCTGGAGTGGGTACCAAATATCCTTCCTTGCCTTCCCATCTGGGGACAGATGGGGCAGGGCCTTTTCACTGATGCAGCTACTTAGTTCATGGTTGAGAAACTGTAACTGGCACTTTTCTGGTTGCTACGTAAGAAAACTAGGTTTAAGTTCCACCTTCACCATTTCCTAGTTCTGTGACCCGAGGCAAGTCCCCCAGCCTCTCTGAGCCTCTACTTCCACATCTCTAAAATAGGGAAATTATGAGGAATAAATGATGCTGTGTGTGACAGAGTAGCTCTTTGCAATAGGTGAGGTGTATGAGCATTGGCCATTATTGTTAGGTGGCTCATTGTTAAGTGATTTCTTGGTTTCCAGCGCTATCACAGATGACCTATGGAATTTCAGGACTTTTTCCAGAGATTTGGGATTACTAAATCTCCCAGGTTAGAGAACCCATCTGTGCTTTTGCCCCTCATTGATTATTGTATGAAACTCAATTTGTCCTTAACATAAAAGTATAAAAATTATAAGTCATTTTAAATGCTATCTCTTGGTATAATAGGCTGTCTCTATAATTTTCTGAGTGCAGAAATAAATGATGAAGACAGTGAACATTTTAAAACTCATGGGTTGGTTGAACAAGAACATTGATTTTTAGGTGCATTTACCATCCATGGAGTTGAAGACATCTGAGTTAATGATTACACATTGGATAGAAAAATAGTTTACTGGCTCTCAATGAGCCACTCTGACTCCATTGGGGTCACTGTCATGCAGGCCGTCACATGTCACCCTATGCAGCATGGCAGCTCTGTCTGTGAAAATGTGTGGGAAGTGGCCGAGGGTTTGAGAGACCATGTTGCCCCTTCTGCTGATACAGCCTGGAGACTGTTGCAGGCCGCTTGCTACACAGGACCCTGATGCAGAATGAAGAAGCAAGATCTTACAGATTTGTGACCTTGGGTGGTGCTGGCAGGCAGTGGCTTGGCTCTCTCTGAAGTGTTAACCATGGTTTGACAGTGTCGGCTGGGAACTCAGAGGCCCAGGAGATGGGAAAGGGGAGGGAGTGGGCTGTGGGAACACGTCCCTGGGCTACTGTGGTCTGGCCCCTAGGGAGGGAACACCATGAGTCCATTCCATAACGGGGAGCGGTGGAGCTGGACTGGATTTGGGCTGTCTGCCCTGGGGAAGTAGCCTGTGCTGGAATTTGGTAGGGGCAGTAGCTTGTGGCTTTGAAAGAATGGAGCAGGGGCAGGCTGCACAGCCCAGGCTCCACACTGGAGGCCACTAAACTAGATGGAATATACCACCAAGGGTGGAGTTTAAGGCAAGCTCCAGGTCAGTCAGGGAATGGACAGGTCAGTCAACAGAAGTGGGAGGCAGGCTTTGCAGACCAGTACAATTCTTGGGAGCTGGGAGGACTCAAGGCTCCTATGTCCACAGCAGTGAGGGTCACTGTGGGCCTCGCCAGCCAAGCTCTCTGAGCTCCCCGGCATCCTGCCTGTCTGGTCAGAATTGACTCAGGGTTAGATAGGGCCCACTTTGCAACTGGAGGTGTCTGTGTCCGTAGTTCTGAAGGGCTGGCAATGTGTGAGCTGTGTGAGTATTGGCCATTATTGTTAGGTGGTTAATTGTAAAGTGACCAGCCAAGGAAGGGGATCTGATTGTCTAAAGTGAGCAAACTTTTTTCTGAGTAGGGGAGGGACTCCAACAAGTTCATAGTCCTAGGATCCCAGTCCTGGAAGGTCAGTAAGGAGGTGCTGCTGGTGGAGGTACAGCCAGCAGCCAAGAGGAGACAGAGATTTGAAATGTAGGTGGTCGAGGTTACATCTCTCTCCAAGTGGTTTAACCAGTGAGGGATGGGACCTCTCATTCTTTGTTCTACCCCTGGGTGTGACACAGGATGTTTCCTCAGTCTCCTTTATGCAAGGGAAGGGTGGCATGCATTCAGGTTTGTGTATGGGAAGAGATTCAAGTGGTTTAACCAGTGAGGGATGGGACCTCTCATTCTTTGTTCTACCCCTGGGTGTGACAAAAGATGTTTCCTCAGTCTCCTTTATGCAAGGGAAGGGTGGCATGCATTCAGGTTTGTGTATGGGAAGAGATCACACAGAAAGAATGGAGGAAATAGAGAGAAGACTTCCCCAAATGTGGGAACCCCCCTCCCTCCACATACTAGCTCTTCTCTTAAAATTTGAGAATATAATTGAGATGGTGCCGTTTGACCCCCTCCCATTCACCTGGGGTGGGAGGTGTATTCTGACAGGAAGGAGTTGTGCAAGGAAGTTTGGTGATTTGGAGGCTTCTGCCTGGAGCTGGTGGTGGCCAGAAACTTAGGAGTTGGCCTCAGGGGCCTTCCATCTCAGACACATGCATGGGACCCTCATGCCAAGGGGCCCAGAGCCATGTGCTCAGCTTTAGCTTAGTTTCAATCCTGCTGCAAACTTCAGAAATGTTAACATCAAAAGACCGTGTCTGGCTAGTGATTCCTGGTACAACCTCCCAAACTTCCCACCAAAGCCCCTGGGAACACACAAAATAAGATGGAAACTACTGTCATCAGTGCGGAAAACTATGCATCTAGGTTGTCCTAGAGGCATGTGAAGTGGCTGAGAAAATCATTCAGC
>NW_007772666.1:1848-4768 GCF_000696425.1 Galeopterus variegatus | reverse complement strand
AATTACTAAGAATTTGTTGACAGAATGAATGTACAAGTGGATGAGTGAGTCTCTCCCCAATTAACGTCCCCATGGTTAGAGTTGAAAAGTGATGATCGCTTTCCTGATTTAGGATCTACAACCCTAAAAATACCAGCTTTTCCTTTTTTTTTTAACATTTCATTTTGAGATAATCATAGATTCACATGCAATTATAAGAAATAATACGTATATCCCTTGTGCAGTTTCTCTCAATTTGCAACAGCTTGCATAACTATAGTATAATATCACAATAAGAAATTGACATTGATAGGATCCACTAATATTATTCAGATTTCACCAATTTTTGCGTGTGTGTATTTAGGTCTATGTAATTTTATCATATGTGTAGATTCATGTGACCACCACCACAATCAAACATAGAACAGCTCCATCAGAAGGGTTCTTCGTGTTACATTTTCATGGTCACAGCCACCTCCCTCTCACCCTCCCCCAACCTCTGGTCCGCAATAATCTGATGATAATCCACATCTATAATTTTATCATTTTAAGAATGTTATGTTAATTGAATCAGAGACTATATAAAATTTTGAGATTGGCTTTTTCACTTAGCATGATTCCCTGAGATTCACCCAAGCTGGTGCATGTATCAATAGTTTTCTTTTTTTATTGTGGAGCAATACATTGGGGTATGGATGTATACAGTTTGTTCAGCCATTCACTTATTGTGGGACTTGGGGTTGTTCATAGATTTTGGTCATTACAAATAAATCTGCTATAAACATTCATGTACAGCTTTTTGTGTGAACATAAGTTTCCATTTCTCTGGGCTAAATGCCTAAAAGTACATTTGCTGGGTCATATGGTAGGCATATGTTTAGTTTTTTTAAGAAATTGCCAGAATGGTTTTTTTTTTTTTTTTTTTTTAAAGATGACCGGTAAGGGGATCTTAACCCTTGACTTGGTGTTGTCAGAACCATACTCTCCAAAGTGAGTGAACCAGCCATCCCTATATGGGATCCAAACCCATGGCCTTGGTGTTATCAGCACCACACTCTCCCGAGTGAGCCACGAGCCGGCCCCCAAAATGGTTTTTATAGTGGTTGTGTCACTTTACATTCCCACTAGCAATGTCTGAGTGATCCAGTTTCTCCACATCGCTACCAACATTTGGTGTTGTCACTTTAAAAAATTTTTTTTTTAGCCATTCAGACAGTTGTACAGTGATACCTCCTTATAGTTTTGTTTTGCATTTCTGTAATGGTTAATGATGTCGAACATCTTTTCATGTACTTATTTGCCATCTAAATATCCTCTTCAGTGACATGTCTGTTTTTTGCCATTTTTCTAATTAAAAAAATTTTTTTAACTTCTGAGTTTTGAGAGTTCTTTGTATATTCTAGATACTGGCAATCTCCAATCTAACCTCCTTCATTTTCAGGTAAGGAAACTGGGGATAAGAGAGGTAAAGTGACTTTCCCAGTCATTTAGTAGCAGAGAAAGGAAAGGCCGAAATCCTTTTTCCCTGAATCTTCATGCAGTTTTTTCTCTGTGGCTCACACCTTGATGTTACCACCCCGACTCAGCAACATACCCTTGATTTAGCCCACACAGTCTATCTGAACCAAACACTCCTTTTCTGGGCACACAGCCTTCCAGGATGAGCTGTCTGAAGCTGATCCTGTAAAGTTTTTTGCCTGTGTTAGTTATCCCATCTCCTTATACAGTACAGGGAGAGGCTGTAGTGGATGCTGAGGTGGATCACGTTGTCCCCCACTGGCACCCAAGGACTCTCTTTCCCAACTGCAGAGAGTATTGCCTACAGAGCTCTCTGCCATCAGTCCCATTCACAATTACTTTAAAGAGGGTCACCTCACCCAAATTCAAGACCTCCTTCCTGGGTTAGCCTGTATCTGATGACTAGTTAACTTGGAGGTACAAAGGCCTGCCCAATCCTGCACAGCTCTGTACGGCCATCCCAGATTCAGTGCTTCCCAAGCAGTCAACTGAAGTGTTGTTGAGACTGTATTAGAGCCCAGCTTCTCCCTTTGCCCAATCCTACTTCCTTCCCTTTTCTTCCTTTCTTCCCTTTTCTTTGGCAAGTATTAATTGCAAGAGCAATCTCTAATACATTTCTTGCTTGCTACTCTGTCTCAGAGTCTGCTTCCTGGGAATCTAGTCCATGATAACTGGTGCCAGGATCTATTTGAGAAACTTGATGCTAAATTGGGATTTGGGAGCTGGATCACTCCACCAATCACCACATAGCAGTGCACTTATTAGCACTTATACCAGAAGTAAACTGGAAAGGCAGTCTTGTGAAATGCTCTAGCAAGTGCCATGTGTCAGGTAATAAGGGAAAAGTAACTCTGAGGACAGTAAAATTGGGTGGCTGTTGCTAAGTAAAATGGACAGTTTAGGAACTAGATAATGAACGGCTATGAAGGATTAATTGGTAATTAAAGGCTAAGTGTGAAAGCCAGAGGGCTTCCTTAGTAGCTATAAAGAGGCTCTCATCTCCTGCAGCCTGAGGGCTGAGAAGTTGAGGCCCAGGATTTAATTGTAAGATTAGCAGAACTCTAAAAAAAAGCCCAAATCTCAAGGTATCTGGGTCTGCAATGCTAAAATCTTTACCTTGGTTGTGAAAGAATGAGAGCCTGACACATGAGATCTGACTGGATTGTTGCAATGAAAAAACTTGAATTTCGGGATTTCTTTATATTCCCCGAGTTTCTAGAAGAGGTTGACTCCTTCCTATTATGCACCAGTGCTCTTCCCATATTTGAAGATCATGCAGAGTTCTTTCCCCAGTAAGAAAACAAGTGTCGCTCTTAAAATTTGTCCCCATCTCTTCCAGTCACCAGGCCAACAACTGGGTTAAATCACAATGTAACTTGGCTGAAAACTGTGCTGGGCCTGATAAGGGAGGAAAGGTTCTAGA
>NW_007772666.1:0-639 GCF_000696425.1 Galeopterus variegatus | reverse complement strand
TAGGAATGAAAGAGATGAGCAGGCAACAGGAAAGCTACTCAATCTATATGACCAAAACAAACCAAGAGTATATGATCAAGATGCTGAAGGGGGTTGCCTCAACAAAAAGTCATGACCTGTCTATCACCCAGTTCCAGATCTGAGCCAGTTCAAACCCAGAACCCACTGAAAGAAAGGTCGAGTCCCCAAGAGGAAGGATTCTGCAATGCCACAACGAATTAACAGGTAATGATTCCCCCATTACTTCCCTAAAGGCATCTGCAAATATTCACTCAGGTAACCATATGCTGTGGAGAAGGGAATACTCAAACCTTTCAAGACTGTTGGACACAGGGTCTGAGCTGACACTGATACACAGAGATTCAAAGCATCAACATGGGCCCTGTGTTAGAGTATGGGCCTATGGCACCTGGTGATGGACAGTTTTGACTCCACGGTCAATTGGTGTCTTATAATCAGTCACATGATCAGTCACTCCATCTCTACCATGACTCAGTAGTATGCCAGGAGCTGTTTTTTTTTAAAGGTGTATAATTATTTGCTAGTGTTGGCATGGTCTTGATCCAGAATCATAGGGGTCTGGGCTTGGCATAATCTCTATGTGGAGTCTTTTTCTATCACTGGGAATACTTCTAATAT
>NW_007772665.1:4255-4768 GCF_000696425.1 Galeopterus variegatus | reverse complement strand
CTGTGAATGTGTTGGACCCGCTGCTTGTGTCTGTACAGAAAAAGGACCATGAAGCTGCTAGTCCAGACCACGAGGCCCCAAAACATAATATCAGTGGACAAGTAAATGACTGCAGTTACTGAGAATGCCAGTCTCCCTACAATGGGTGAGGAACAATATCTGTACATTTTCTCCATGCTCATGTTTTTGTTATTTGTTGGGCCAGTTACATCCCTTAAAATAGCAATATTTACCACAAAATGCAAGATCCAGCAGAGGAAACAGCAGAAAATGATGCACTTTGGAGATTTAATTTTGAGTTCCATCCACCCAGAGATACTGGGGCAAAGTTTCGTGGCCTGAAAGCCACTGAGGAGGCAGGTGGTGCTGAGAGTAACCCCTCTGGCCACTCTGTGTAAATAGAAGACAACTTTACATCCAGCCTCATCCAGGAAAGATTTCAATCCCAAAGCTGCCATTGTCTGAGGGATCCCTTTAGAGAGAATAACCAAGTTGTTAGCTAAGACCAGCTGG
>NW_007772665.1:2096-3448 GCF_000696425.1 Galeopterus variegatus | reverse complement strand
CATGTGCAATTAGCTTTACTTTGCTAAGAACCAGAGAGAAACGGTATATTGGTATGCTTTGGTTTGCATGTGTGTTGCCTATATTTTCATACCTATAAAATGAGAGAATAAATCAAAACCTTTAAAAGTCGGTACTCATGAGGGACAGAGGAAAAAGTTCAGAGTAGTCAGAATAAAGTAAGGTAATCTGTGTCCTTTTTGTTTTTTCAGCTTAGAAATATATACATATTTTCTTGAATATATATAATATCAAGAATATATTTACATTAATTCATAAACATAAAGATGAAACTTTTAAAAAAAGAAATGAACCTAACTTTATACCAAATTAGGGGCTTAACCAAGCAAAGAGGAATTATTTACACTGAATTTTAAACAAAATTATTTGACTATAGGTTTTATAAATAATTTATACTATATTATACATTATAAATTTATAAATTATTATAATAAAGTTTGATAACATAAATTATCTATATTATGAGAAATAATTTAGCTTTATAGTAAACATATATGTACAATATATAATCAAATTTGTTTAATATTAATAAATACATAAATATAGTCGAAATTATTTAAGTTCTTCCTGAAGAAATAGCTGAATGTACATTAGGGTAGGAAATACAGGAGATTAGCTCAGAACTTTTTACGGTTCAGAAAAACAAAGGAGCCATCCAATACCATCAGATTAATGTGACCAAAACAAAAGAATTATCATGAAGGATTCCAAATGGTGGGAACTTATAGCATCCAATAATATTTGTACTGGATTAAAACAAATAAATATACACAAATCCTATATGTTCATACTGCTAAAAACAAAATAAAACAACCAAAGAAACACACCTGGAGTATGGTTGAAATAAAGGGAAAGGATCGACGTCTCTATTCTATGGGAAACTTCCTCTTCTCTGTCGTTTCCGACCTAACAGTGGCAAAGGGCAGACTGACTTAGATAGTCTGAGAGCACAAGTGACAAACATCGATGGCTGACAAAACTCTCAGGTGGTAGCTGAAGAATAGAATAACAGAATAGAAAAACTCAATATAGAACTTCAACAGCAGGCTTAATCAAGCAGAAGAAAAATCAGCGAACTTGAAGACAGGTTGTTGGAAATAAACTAGTCAGAAGAGAAAAAAGAATCAAAAGGAATAAAAATATCTTATTGGGTAAAGAATACACAATGGGGAAAAGATAGTCCCTTCAATAAATTACGTTGGGGAAACCAGATATCCACATGTAAAATAACATAATTGGACCCTACTCGTCCACAAAAATTGTTCAAAATAAATTAAAGATTTAGGGCCGGCCCGGTGGCGCACTGGATAGTGCGCCGCTTGGGAAGCGCGGC
>NW_007772665.1:0-986 GCF_000696425.1 Galeopterus variegatus | reverse complement strand
AGAGAAATGCATATTAAAACCACAATGAGAGATCACCTAAATCCTGTTAGGATGGCTATTACTAAAAAATCAAAAAATGACAATTGTTGGGGAGGGTGTGAAGAAGATAGTCCTGGTACATTGCTGGTGGAACTATAGATAGCTGAAGCCACTATGGAAAACAATATGGAAGTTCCTCAAATAATTAAAAATAATATCTGTGATTACTATTTTGACTCTTCCTCTATCCATTCATTTAAAAATGTGAATCTATTAAAATATGTATGTGTCGAGTACACAAGTGCTCTTATATACACAGCATATACACTGAGTATACAAGATATATTCCTGTCCTGAGAAGCAAGTTCCTCCACCTGTGTTCTTCTCTGAATCGTTGGATACAACTGTGGGGCATAGATATTTGTATTTGTCATGCAACACACTTTCATCTTCCTTCCTTCCTCCAGACTGTCCAATATGGTATCTACCGGCTACATGAATCACTTGATATTTGCTTAGTTCAAATTGAGAAGTGCGGTAAGTGTAATATACACACCAAATGTTAAAGACTTGAAATGCAAACACAAAATATACCACTTATTAATAATATATGTTATAATGATATAATATAGTGATAGTATTTGGAAATCTGGGGAAAAATAATATAAATTATGAAAATTTTAAAAATGAAAAAAAATATAATGACACATAACATGGCAGTCCTACTTCTGCATACTTATCCAAAAGAATTAAAATTAGAATCTCATAAAGGTATCTGAACTCCTCTATTCATTGCACCATTACTCACAATAGCCAAGGTATAGCATCAATATAAATATTCAACAATGGATAAATGAATAAAGAGAATTTGGTATATACATACCTCGATATACTATTCAGTCCTTAAAAAGATAGACATCATGTCATTTGCAATAACATAAGTGGACCCAGAGGATATCATGGTAAGTGAAATGAGCCAGACATGAAAAGATGAAAAACGTATGATT
>NW_007772664.1:1485-4768 GCF_000696425.1 Galeopterus variegatus | reverse complement strand
TTTTGGTTTTTGGGTTTTTTTTTTTTTTTTTTTTTTTGACCTTATATGTCCTGAAGAAGCTGGCAACCTGGAAACACTTATGGGCACAGACAAAAACCCCAAAACCCTATCTAAAGACTGCCCCCTCTAGCTGAAGGACCAGTAAAGAGGCAGCCTAGCAAGACAGAAGACTTTTAGACAATAACTACTGCATTCCAGTCAAACTCCACAGAAAAAACTGGCCCATGCCCACTCACACAGCAAAGACCAAGTGGGGAGCCTAGGCTTCCTCCTAGGCTGAGGTACTTCAACACCCTCAAACTGGAGTGATAATTGGAGAAGGCCGAACAGGGAGCCAGGACTTTCATCTCTTCTAGCTGGTAACATGGTAACAAGTTCTCCCTTCACCCCAACATCACAGTGTCAATGGGTAGTGGGATCTCTCATCCTACTGAGCAGTAAGGAGGAGTTCACACCCCACTCCCATAAACAGAAGCTGACTGGGAAACCTGAACTTCTACCATCACTGGGAATGATGAGGCAGTGTCCCTCCTTTCCCTGCTGAAGTGATCACAGAAAGGCAACTAAAAGAAATGGTCTAAATAAGATCTAGAGTCTTATAATATAATATAAAATGTGCAGGATTCAACCAAAAATCACTCATCATAGGAAGACCCAGAAAGATCTCAAATTGAATGAAAAGACTATCAACAGAGGCAAACATAGAAATGCCAGAGATGTTAGAATGATCTGACAAAGACTTAAAAGAGGAGTCATCATAAAAATGCTCCAACAAGCAATCATGAACACGCTGAAAACCAATTTTAAAATAGCAAGCCTCAGCAAAGAAATAGAAGATACGAAGAAGTTCCCAGTGAAAATTTTAGAACTGGAGAATACAGTAAGCAAAATAAAAAGCTCAGTGGATGGGTTCAACAACAAATGGAGAGAACAGAATAAAGAGTCAGTAAACTTAAAGAAAGAAGACTAGGAATGACCAAATCTAAACAGTAGAAAGAAAAATGGACTGAAAAAATAATAAGTAGAGCTTCAGAGACCCTGGACTATGATAAAAACTCTAAAGTTTGTGTCATTGGAATTCTGAAAGGAGAGGAGAAAAAGTGTGGAGCTGAAAAATTACTTGAAGAAATAATGGCTGAAAACTTCCCAAATTCAGTAAGAAACATAAACCAATAAATTTAAGAAGCTGAGCAAACTCCCAGCAGAATAAACTCAAATAAATCTAAACCAAGACATGTCATACTTAGACCTCTAAAAACTAGGAAAAAAAAAAATCTTGAAAGCAGCCAGAAAAAAAAATGATTCCTTGCCTATAATAGAAAAACAATTAGAATGGCAGCAGATTTCTCATCAGAAACTGTGGAGGCCAGAAGGACATGGCACAATATTTTTCAGGTGCTGTAAGAACAGAACTGTCAGTCCAGCAAAAACATCCTTCAGGAATGAAGGGGAAATCAAGACATTCTGAGAATGAAGGAAAGCCGAGTTAACTTGTTGCTGGCAGACTTACCCTAAAAAAGTGGCTAAAGGATGTGCTCTCAACAGAAAGGAAATGATAAAAGAAGAAACCTCAAAGCACTGAAAAGGAAGAATAAATAAGATAAACAAAAATATGGGTAAATAAAACCCTTTTTTCTTCTACTTTTGAGTTTTCTAAGTTATGTTTAATGACTGAAACAAAAATACCAGTATCTTATGTAGTTCTAAATGTATACAGAAGAAATATTTAAGGCAACTGTAAATGGGAGCAGGTATAGAGATTAAATGGAGATAAGATTTCTATACTTCACTCAAAGTAGTGAAAAGTTATTACCAGCAGACTGTGGTAAGTTATGTATATATAATATAATACCTACAGCAACCAGTAAAATTTCTATATAGTGAGATATACTAAGATAAATCAAATTGGAATTCTATAAAATGTTCTAGTAACCCACAGGAAGGCAAAAAAAAAAAAAAAAAAAAGTGAAAAGCAGAATAAGCAGAAAACAAACAAAAAAGTAAAATGGTAGATGTAAGCCCTAACATATTAATATATAAATTCAATGTAAAGCATCTTAAAGTATCGGCTAAAAGACAGTTAAAAGACTTTATCAAAAAGCATGGCCCAACTATCTGCTGTCTAGAAAAAACAAAACAAAACACATAACCTCATTTCAAATATGATGTTATAGACACTTTGGAAATAAAAGGATGATGTGTGATACAAACATCAATCAAAGGAAAGCAGAAGTGGCTCTTTTAATATCAGCTAAAGTAGAATTTGGAATAAAGAAAATTGCCAGAGGGACAATATACCATGATGAATGGACGAATCTAACAAGAAGATATAACAGTTCTAAATTATGCTTCACAAACAACAGAGTGAAAATATGTGAAGCCAAAACTGATATAAATGGAAGGAGAAAAAGACAAATTCATAATAATAGGTGGAGACTTCAACACCCTTCTCTCAACAATTGATAGAACAACTAGACAGAAAATTAGCAAGGATAAATAATACTCAACACCATCATCAAACAAAAGAATTGAATCAACATTTATACAGAACTCCACTCAACAACAGCAGGATACACACTCTTTTTAAGTGTCCATGGAACATACACAAAAATAGATCACACTGTGGGCCATAAAACAAACCCTGACAAATTTAAAACAACTGATATCTTGCAAAGTGTGTTCTCCCACCACTATGGAATCAAACCAGAAACCAATAGCATAAAGATAATAGGAAAATCTCCAAGCACGTTGAAACTATACAACACATTACTAAATAATCTATGGATCAAAGGCAAAATCTAACAAGGAGTAAATAATACATTGAACTGAATGAAAATAAAAATATAACATATCAAAATTTGTGGGATACAGATAAATCAGGGCTGAGAAGGAAATTTATATCACTAAATGCATACATTAGAAAAGAAGTCTCAAATCAATAATATAAGCTCCCAACTTCAAGAACCTACAAACAAACAAACAAACAAACAAACAAAAAAACCCCTTAAATCCAAAGCAAGCAGAAAGAAGGAAATAATAATGATAAAAACATAAGTCAATGGAATAGAAAACAGAAATATAGAGAAAATAAAACAAAGAGTTGGTTCTTTAAAATAATGGAATTGACAAACCTGTAGCAAGAAAAAAAGAGGGAAGACACAAATTACCAATATCAAGAATGGAGTGCGGCACTGGGAGCGCAGCGGGGCTTGGGGCGCCGAGGCTGTGGGTTTGGATCCTATATAGGGATGGCCGGTGCACTCACTGGCTGAGCGCGGTGCGG
>NW_007772664.1:0-553 GCF_000696425.1 Galeopterus variegatus | reverse complement strand
CCAGAAAATAGAAAATGAAAAAACACTTTCTAATTTATTTTGAGTGCAGTATTACTTTGAAACAAAAACCTGACAAAGACAGTACAGAAAAGAAACATATTGATCAATACCCTTCATGAATATAGCTGCAAAATTCCTTAACAAAATACTAGCTAATAGAATTCAGCAATACATATAAAAAATTATGCACCATAGTCATGGGCTTTGTTCCAGGGATATAAGATTGGTTCAATATTCAAAATCAATCAGTGCAATTCATCATATTAATAGGGTGAAGAAGAAAATCACATGATAATATCAATTGATACAGAAAAACATTTGACAAAATTCAACACCCATTCATGAAGAAACTCTTAGAAAAGCTGAAATAGAGGAAACTTCCTCAGCTTGGTGAAGAACACTTATTTTAAAAATTCCACAGTTAAAATTATGCTTAGTTGTGAATGACTTAATGCTTAACCCCTAAGATTGGGAATGCATAAAGATGTCAACTCTCAGCACTCTTATTCAATATAGTGTTGGAAGTTCTAGCCACTATAATGAAGCAAAAAAA
>NW_007772663.1:0-4769 GCF_000696425.1 Galeopterus variegatus | reverse complement strand
GGACCGGGGTCTCTTCCCGCTCGGTTTTGTCGGCCTCTGGCTCAGGGAGGCCCGACATCCCAGCAGTGGGATTTTTACTTCAAAACAAAAGTGTTTACAGAAGTACATGTAAACTGGCATCATACAATATTGGTTTACATTACGATTTTGAAAATCAGCTTGTAAACGAATATTAAGACAGACTGCATAAAGGCCATTTTGATAGTTGCCTGAAGTCAAACTGACTGAGTTAATATCATGGCTCTATCAACCTACAAACTATGTAATCTTAGTTAAGTTACTTAACCTCTCTACCCATCATTCCATTTATTGAAAATGTGAGGAGTTGAGGGCATTAAACTCAATAAATACTAGCTTCTATCATCATCACCATCATCATCCTCCTCATCCTCCTCATCGAGTGTGTTTCTTTTAATTTGGCCCTTCCTACTGATAATTCACTGGGAAAGTTATACTTTAAGAGTGTAGAAGTAAAAATAGCAGATCATGGTTTACATTTTCTCTTTTGTCCTAATTCCTTTTCATTGATATTTTGTAGAAATCAAATGTCTTAGAGTTGTCCTGCGTTAAAAGGGAACCATGTATATTCTTATCATAATCACATTACTTCAGAATATATCCATAAGAAATACATTGCAGAAGTAACTCTCTGTTGGAGCTAATATCCTGTGATAATTACTATAAAAGGATGATTAAAATAAATTACTATTTAAAGTGAAAAGTACTGTAAACTCTGTCTTTGTGTTAGATAAAAATGAGAGAATATTATTTCCAAAAACTCCCTTAAAATGCTTAAGGAAATGTTTCCCCTCCTATTCATGCATATATCCTAATGCAATAAGAAATCTTGAGTAAGGCATTTTCTATGGAAGTAAATAGATTTAATTCAATCACCAGTGGAATTTTCATTTCAATAATCAGCTGAATAACACACATACAACAAGGGTATAAATAGGACTGTCAGAATGTATTTGCCTATTGTGTAATGTTTTTAGATAGACTAACTAAAAGAAAAAATGAAGTCAGAAAATCAGATAAGACTTCATGTTAAAGAATTGGGAGAGATTTTTATACTTGTAGAAGGAACAAGTCTTCTTCCTTTAAGTTTTAGGACAAGAGTCCAAGAACCATAAGATGCAAAGGAGGAAAAGGAAACTGAAATTTAAAAATGAAGTCAGAAAATCAGATAAGACTTCATGTTAAAGAATTGGGAGAGATTTTTATACATGTAGAAGGAACAAGTCTTCTTCCTTTAAGTTTTAGGACAAGAGTCCAAGAACCATAAGATGCAAAGGAGGAAAAGGAAACTGAAATTTTAGCATGGGGAAATAAGTAAGAAAATAACAAATTTTCATTAACTTTGTAGTTGCAAATAATTTTTAATTCTTCTATCTCAGCTTATCTCAAAAAATCCTACATTCACAGGGCAGGAACAATTTTCTCATTTTAAATTGCAAAACTAAGTATATTCTCAGAAGCAAATCCAGCTGGTAGAAGTGTCTTACAGTGAAGTATGCATTGTGCCATATAATCTATTTATGAATTATCAGAAACTTTCAAATAGTTTTGAAGAAATTAAATGTTATGAAAGTATTTCATACAATCTGCCACTGATTAAAAGTTTTATAAAACTTGATTATACCATAGATTATTTTATCTCTTAATAATGACCTAGTGATTTACTACATTCAACTTCTTTGAAGAGGAAGGAAGGAAAGAAGGAAGGTAGGAAAGGAGGAAGAGAAAGAAATGAAGAAGGGAGGGAAGAAGGGGCAGAGAAACCTCCATTCACTTGGCTTAATACACTATCAACTAGGTGAGAAGTTCCTGAATCCATGGGTAGAAGTAAAAGTGGAAACCTTTTCTAATATTCTGCCCAACTACAATAACAAGTTTACAGATTACACAGCACTTTTGCAAAAATGATCCCACTTAATCCTCCCAATAATTTTAGGGAATAAATATCATCATTTTCACTTCTAAGTAAAGGGCTCTGTCCAAGGCAATGTATTTCAAAGGTGGTGAAGCAAGGGGGCAAACTTAGGAATTTTGACTCCATTTTCAGATTGATTTCCACTTCATCAGAGCAACTCCATAATCCTCTCTTTTTTTAATTGAATGGGTTAGGAGATACTTCCTATCACAGATGAACTCTGATCACTATCACACTATCAAAGTCTCAAATCCTATGTGCATATATGTGTGTATGAGAGAGATGGTGTACCATTATATCAGACACTATATAACCATAAGTTCATGCCCTCTAACAGTCAGGCACATGTATTGTGGACAACTTGAAAAGCAAAAGGACATTGATACAAAATATAAACAGAAATAAAAATGAACTTAAGAGGTCTCTTTTTTTCACCATCAAAAATTAAGTGATGGTATTCTAATGCCCAAACATCATCACATGTGGTACTTCTATGCATGAAATGCACACTTCTGGTTTGCACCAGTGATGGGGATGAGAAACCAAAGTTTTATAATTTATGAAACATTTACACTATGGCAGACATTTTGCTTTATGCTGCATGTACATTATATCATTTAATCCTATGAACAGTCAGCCCTGTAGGAATAATTACCTCTGTTTTAAATGTAAGGAAAATTCAAGTTTAGTTAACTTGTCCTAGATTACACAGCTAGTTAATACAGTGAAACTGAATTCTGCCTAACTCAAAAGCCAGTATTCTTAGGCCATCTCTGAATTTGGCTTCAATCTCACTCAGTCAGCAAACCTTAAATTTAAGAGGACATGTGCTTTCTTCCCAAACAAAACTATTTTCCCCATATAAGTGGATATTTCTTTGAAAGAAAAGGTAGATTAAAAAATTCATCCTCCTAATTGTTCTTCTGTAATAATCAGAATTTTAAAGATTTCCTTCTGGATGTATTTTCCTCAACTGTGTGTGTATGTATGAGTCATTATTTTAGAAGTGGTAGTCACTTCTGTTGGAAATATTGAGGACAAGGAGAATAAAAGATTTAGGTGAATTTAAAGGTAGCTGAAGCAAAGCTAACTCAGACCTGGGATTTGCCCTCCAGAATCTACAAGAAAGGAGAGAGCTGAGTCATGTTCATAAGGTCTGATGGCAGGTGCTTTGGCAGGAAGTTATTGTACCATACCTAAGTCTTAATATAATCCTGGGTAGTGAGGAGGGAATTTGAGCTATGCCAAGTAAGTTATATAAAGGTTACTCAAAGTGTTTTGCATTGCAAGCATCCAAGTTACTCTGCATTTTGGATCATAGTGGCACTCTAGAGACGAGTTAATATCCCTGAGTCATAGAATCAGATAGACACTACACATTGGAATGGAGGAAAAACATGGTGCTAAAATGCTTCTTTGTATGGAACAAAGCAAAATTAATTTACATGCATCTAGTTAAAACCAAAGGCAAGGGTGATGATGTAGGTAATGATGGCAGCAGGAAAGCCAAATTTCTTATTACCCATGAATATAGAAATAGAAGTTCGGGCCAGCCCGGTGGCGCACTGCTACAGTGCGCCGCTTGGGAGCGCGGCGGCGCTCCTGTCGAGGGTTTGGATCCCACATACAGACCGGCCGCTCACGGGCTGAGCGAGGTGCGGACGCAACACTGAGGGTTGCGATCCCGTTGCCGGTCCCGGTCCGGTACGGGCACGACACTGAGGGTTGCGATCTGTTGCCGGTCACGAAAAAAGACAAAAAGGAAAAAAAAAAGAAAAAGAAAAAGAAATAGAAGTTCATTGTACAGTACCGATTATTTCTAATTTAAGACATAAAGTATAGATAAATGGTTATTATCTTAATAAAAAATATTTACTTTTACTCTTTACATTTACTCTTTTGCACTTAGAGATGGAAAACATGACTTATGATTGATTTCTTAATCAGATCCCCTCGTCCTATTGTTACACCTTATATATTGTTAAGCTAACAAATTTCAGATATTCACATAGCTATTATCAGAACTGACCCCAGTCAGGTTGGGAAGGGCAACTTATTGTCTAACAGTACACTGGGAGAAAGTTAACTGTACTCTAACAGGGAGAATAAAAAAAGAGCCATTGAGATGAGCTTTATGTAAGAGGTCACACCTTTTCTAAAGAGTCAGAGCATATCATGAAAAAGGGAGAGTCTCACAAGTTACTTTTAGCCACAGGATTATCGTATTACTTAATTCTAAATCCTGAACAAACTAGGACAGGGGAAAGAAATATTATAAACTGAGGCTGAAAACAAAACTACAGAGAATTCAGGAAATACTAAAGGTGGAAACAGTAATGATTGATTGCAAGAGAATAATGTGGATAATTTTATTCCTGATACAGAACAGACTAGAAGGAAACCAAAGCGGACATAAAATATTGGGACCTTTTTTCACAAGTAACCTATTAATCTGTGAAAATCTTGAAATTTCTTCATTAACCAAGCTGAAATTTTCACCTATATTATTGAGAGGATACACGAGTAGGACAGCTGATCTCAACATAATTTGAATCTACAAGCAATAAGCAATTTTTGACATAAATATTATGGGAATCATAAAAACCAGTGAACTAAAGTCTGCCCAGCTCCAAAGCCAGTATTCTTAATATCCTTTCCAAATTTGGCTTCAATCTCATTCAGCCATCAAAACTTAAATTTAAGAGCACATATGAATGTACTCCCCTCCCAAACAAAACTGTTTTCCCCATATATGTATACAATTTAAAATTTTTGAATTAGATTCCAAGATGGCGACGGGTCTGGAGCGGCCGTGCCAGGAGACAGCGCGATCCTG
>NW_007772662.1:3466-4770 GCF_000696425.1 Galeopterus variegatus | reverse complement strand
AACCCTCGGCGGGAGCGCCACCACGCTCCCAAGCGGCACACTGTAGCAGTGCGCCACCGGGCCAGCCCCGGGAAATTCATTCTTAACGGCATTCTTATAATAAATGCAAGTGATACCTGTGAATGGATTTTATTCTAGTGATCATCAATATCAACAAATAGAACTCACATTTTATAAGTTTACGAGTCACTTTCAGAAATTACGATCTTCTCAAGGTTGGTCAACCAAGTGTTATTATCTCCATTTTACAATTGAGAATCCCAACACCCAAGCATCACTTAACTTACTCAAGGCCACAAAGCAAGTGATGGAGTCAGATCATCTCACCACAAGACTGGTGCTCTTTTCTTTGCTGATTTTGCTTAACAGATGCAGCCCTCACCCTATCTACCCTCTGCACCCTCTGCCCCCACCACGCTCCTAACTCTGTATCCTTATGAGCATGTTACATATTTAAAAACCTAACAGAATAGAATGTTCTATTAGCTGTTCTTTAATCAATGTGATTGATTAGGTGTCTCCTACTATGTAGAGAGCCCTATGGGCAGAGATACAAAAGAAGTCAAAAAAGATTATTTTTTTGGTGATCTTTCTGGACTTCTACTAGTTTTCTGAGTTGAGCATGTTTTAAATTACAATTAGAAGAAAAGCAATAAGCATTATTAAAAAGCAAAAAAGAAGAACATTAAAAATAGAAACACATTCTGTCCTGCAGAAGTTTAAGATCTAGCAAGGAAGCAAACCTGATATACAAATATGACAGAAATACCTAAAACTAAATATAAACGAGTATAAAATATATTATTATATAAGTTGTATACAGAACCTTTGAAGCAATGTGAGCTCTGAGCCTGGTGGGGTTAATTGCTGAAGGCTTCCTGGAAGAGGTGAGTTTGTAAGCAAGGTTTGAAAAGGGAGAGATGGCAGACAGAAGCAGGAGAGTATTCCAGGCAAGAGATGTGTGATCCGCGTATTGTATGAGGTACAACTTAGCAGAAGTTTCCAGATTCCAGAGAGATTTTTCTTCCTGACCCATGGATTGCTGTTTTAGCAGTAGAGCAGGAAAAGGTTTTAAGGCTATTGTATTCCATGAAGTTATACCTGGTATTGAAATGAATAGGACTTTTATTTCCCTCTCAAACCGTTGGTGGAGTTCTAAGTCCTCTGCTGAACTATGTCAGAAAAGATCCACCTGTTTTTCACCTGCGTACATTTCCTTGCCCTTAGGATTCCAGACCGCACCTCTTTCTTATTGGCTGCATTGGAGTTAGTGGCAAGACGAAGTGGGATGTGCTCGATGGGGT
>NW_007772662.1:0-1848 GCF_000696425.1 Galeopterus variegatus | reverse complement strand
AAGCCACTTATTTTACCATTTAAAGGCGAGAAAAGTGAGGCTCGGGTTGGGGCACTTGCCTGCTGTCATGGCTATAGAAGTAGACCATGTTGGTCTAGTTGAGTTGGTCTGACTTAACTAATACATCATAGTCTCTTTCTAGCATCTAGATCTAGGTGGCTTCATACAGAGAAAATTTTGTGTTTTGACAATAGATTGTTCCCCATCTTGGCAGGCCAGTCTGTAGAAATGTGACGTGGCAAGAAATATGAGTGGCTTAGGACAGACTAGTTCTACTACCTATGCCAAAACCTTTTCTCTACTGACGGACAGTTGGGGACATCCTTGGATTAGAAAGGCAACAGTTTGGGCTAAAAACAGACACTGGGGCATCAGAGTAAGTGAAGAAATAAGACCACTCAAGGCCTGTTATTGGAACTCTACCTAAGTCATCATGTGGCCATCTCATAGCCCACGTTCACTGACCTAAAACCTTTTGATAACTCACCTAAGAAGGAACACTGTTCAAATTAAATACAGAGATGATTTTTTTCTACTAGTTCTAGGTTTTGCTCTCTTTGTCATCAGTCTGGTCTTTGAGCCAAAAGAAGGGGTTGTGGAGAGATTTCTTGTCAAAATCACTTTTTCATGAATTTTCCAGTACCATTCATAGGCCCTGATGTCTTCAAGACTTCAGCTGAACTAGCTTTTTCGTGCTTGGTTCATCCAGACTAAACGTTCACAATCTTGTTAGGGGTTTGTTTGTTTTTTTTCCCCCAGCCTAACCAAATAAATCCTGTATTTTAAGAGGCCTATGATACTAGGGCATTATCTGCATAGAAAGTCAGCTCTTCTCCTCGTCATTCCACATCTCGATTTCAATTCAGACACCATCTGAGAAAAGAGAGATGATGGTCATAAATCACCCAAAGCAAACATGAGTCACAGGCAGATTTTAGCCCCATCTTTGATGTGTTTACTGTATTTTTTNTACATTTCCTTGCCCTTAGGATTCCAGACCGCACCTCTTTCTTATTGGCTGCATTGGAGTTAGTGGCAAGACGAAGTGGGATGTGCTCGATGGGGTGGTTAGACGGCTGTTCAAAGTAAGTGTTTCAAGGCGACAACTACGGCAATATACCTGACATGGAAGTCTGGGCTTGGGGAGAGAAGGGAGGATTGTGTCCTGAACTTGATGATTTCTTGGGCCTGTCCATTCTCTGTGTCCTTGCGTTGCTGGGATTTGTCCCTTGGCCCTCAAGGAATGGAAGGATGATGGTAAGATCAGACTGGTGATTGCCCAAACTCTCCATCTGCCCTTGGCAACAGTTGGCCAACTAGTGAGAGTCATTTGAGCAATTATTTGGTCCTCTCATGGTGAACTGCTAATGTCCAAGTTCTCTTTTCACCTTAGAGTTTTGTCTTATCAAATGTGCGTTGGAGTATATGATCTGTGGCTGAGGATAAGACATCAGATTTCTATCCCTTATTTTGGGAATATTGGATCCCACTTGCCTAGCATCCTGTGCCATCATAACTGACATTAACATCTGATCAGTGGCCAGTGTCAAGGATGTTGGCACAATTATTTTTCTATTCTTCCTAATCACATCATTAGGTGGGGTATTTGCCACAGGAGAAATAACTAATGAGTACCAAAGTGAACTTTGGAACACAAGATGATTTGAAAACTGTTGGCCCATTTTTTCTATTGTCCTTAAGTAAGTCAACGACCATAAATATTTATTAATCATATCTCTTAGGTAGTAATGATAGCCCACACTTTTTGTATGTGCCAGAGACCATCTAAGCCACTTATTTTACCATTTAAAGGCGAGAAAAGTGAGGCTCGGGTTGGGGCACTTGCCT
>NW_007772661.1:1160-4770 GCF_000696425.1 Galeopterus variegatus | reverse complement strand
GGCACTGTGTGTGAGGGCAACAGTGGAGAGGAGGCATAGAGGCTTTGGAAGCTCAGCCGTGGGTTGGGCTTTTAGCTGAAGTGCAGTGGGAAGTAACGAAGGGTTTTGGTTGGGGGAGTGGTGGTGGGATTTCAGAGTTGAGGGTGAGGGGGCTCTCATCCTCTATGGTGCCCCTCATTCCTTCCTTCAATCATGAGACATCTGCAGACCACCAAAGCTCAGAGTGGTGCAGAACTGGCCTCAGGGGGGATACCTGTGCTCTTTCCAACCCCCTGGCAGCCTCTCCAGGCCCTTCCTGGCTGGGCTGACCAATGAGGGCTCCAGCTTGGTCCCCCTGCCTACAACCTTTCAGGACCTGGCACCTGCCTTGGCCCACTGATGTGACGAGCAGTCCCAGGAGGCCATGTGGTGTGAGGGACAGAGAGAGAGCCGGATCGGAACTCGGGATCAGACTCATGCCGGCACAAAGGAGAGCAGCCATAAACCCCTGTAGAAGACAGGAAAGGAAGGTGGGAGAGGAAGGAAACTCCGTTTGAGTCCTTGCTCCACCACTGCCATTTGTATGACGCTGCTGCTCCCCGGGCCTCAGTTTACTTCCCCTGGAAAATGGGACGTTGGAAAAGACCATCGATTATACAAAAATGCCAGGTACACGTAGGGGTTACCTTGGGTGAGTCTGTCTGAACCTCAGTTTCCTCATCTGTAAAATGGGATGGTCATTCCTCCCTTGCTGGGCTGGTATGACGATGAGACATGCCATGAGAGTGAGCTGGGCACCTACCGGGAGCCCTGGCCAACATGGCTGCTTCGGCTACAATTCCAGGAGCCAGTGCTTTGCAGCACCCCAGTCCTGCAGCACATGCTCTCAGCAGAGTCTCTTCTGCCCTCACTCTCCTGGGGTTTCCACCTACCGGGAGCCCTGGCCAACATGGCTGCTTCGGCTACAATTCCAGGAGCCAGTGCTTTGCAGTACCCCAGTCCTGCAGCACATGCTCTCAGCAGAGTCTCTTCTGCCCTCACTCTCCTGGGGTTTCCACACAGCCCCTTCTCTCCCAGGTGCTGGAACTCTCTACTCCCCTCCCACCCCCAGAGAGTAGCAGACAGCAGGATATGGGGGTGTTGCCCAGGGCTGTGCCTTGAGTTAAGGTGGGGATCCCCACTCTCCCCCATGTGCATGGGCAGCCCCGTGTCCCCACACAGGACTGGCCCAGCACCAGCCCACCCACAGGCTGCAAAACCAGAGCAAAGAGGCAGAAAAAACAGAGCAAAGGACAGGCACATAGTAGGCCCTCAGCAAATGCAAGTTCCCTGCCCCTCCTCTATAGGGACCCTAATGGAGGTCCTGCCACCACAAGCCACTCAGTGAGGGGCTCACTGTGCAGTCAGGGGCTCCCTCAGGTATCTGCAGGGTGGCCCACACCCCTCACCACTGTCCCACTATTCCCACCCTCCAGTCATGTTTCAGCCGCACCAGCGCCCCAGGTATCCATGTCCCTGACATTCTGCCCTCCTGGATGCCTGAGCCACGTCACACCACACCATGTGCACAGTGCCCTGGCCAGCCAAGCTTAGCCGCCCCTCCAGGACAGCAAGCAAGGGCAGTGGAGCCCGGCAGAGGCAGAGGAGGAGAAGGTGGGGCTGGCAGACCCTCCTGACCCCATTCGAGTCGCACTCACTTACAAGACCATCTGCTCAGGCGGGCGCGGCAGGCGCAGGGCACTGGGGCAGAAATAGCGGCACCCGGCCAGCCACGTGCTCGCCTCAGGGCCTGTGCCGGCTGGTCAGGAGGCCCGGCTGGCCTTCCCACTGCAGCTGCCAGCCCTGGCTGGGCTGCAGGGTGTGCTGGGCTCCTTGACACAGACCCTCCCCAGCAGAGGTCTTGGGGGTAGGCAGGAGGGAACTCTGTGACCTAAGAGGGCGGGAAAGGGGCGTGCAGAAGGGAGGGACAGAGGCAAACAGTGTGTTCTACTTAAAGAGATGAACGCCATGGGAAAGGATGCAGGGAACAGAGCCCCTGCTGTCTGGATATTCCCAGGCCTGTCTAGTGCCTCCCAGAGCTCCGGAGACCAATGAGTGAGCTCTGTGGCTCCTGCCCCAGAGGGTCCCCAGGGCCCCCCAGAATGATGGCCAAAGCCCCCTAACCATCCCCTTGCATTTTCCCCAACCCTGTTTTGTCTGGGTCACCGGGATGACTCTGTCCCTGCGTCATCATAACATTTCACCCTGCCTGATTAAAGCCCTTTAAAGGCCTCCTGTGCCCTTAGGTTAGTGACCCAAATCCTTGCCCTCCTGCAGACCCACCTCACTGGCCTTATCTTGCCCCATTCTCCCCACCTAACCTCCCCTGCATCCCCTACACACATTTTTGTTGCTTTAGTTTCAAAAGCCTTCTTTCAGTTCTGTTTCTTCACTACTCTGTCTTAACTTCTCTGTGCCTCAGTTTCCTCATCTAGTAAATGGGATACTTAATAGTGTCTTAATTTTGGTTCCTCCAAAAACAGGCCCCGAGACAGTGGTCAGGAGCAAGTAGTTTATTTTAGAGGTGATTCCAGAAGTACCGTGGGCAAGTGGGGAACTGAGTCAGGGAAGGGGGAAAAGCCAATAAAATGTGCGTTGATGGGGGCCTACCCCTGTGGGCAGCGGGCCTCCATCACCTGGGGCAGGCCGGCAGAGCCACACAGGAAGCTGCCAGCAAACATGACAACTGTCCTCAGGTGACCTCCGGGGTGGGCTGAAGGAATATGGGCAGGACAGTAACAGCCTCTGCTATAGTTAGTATTTCTCTCGTGGTGTCTTGCAAATCACTGATATAATACACGTAAAGTGCTTACCACACTGGCACCTACTAAGAACTCAGTGAGTCTGAGCTGTATTAATAATAACAACAATAATGTCATGATTAATAATAATGTGTTATGCTCCCTCCTGCCTCACAGGCTTTGCCTGGCACCCTCTGCCCAGCCTCCATCCACCTGGGTGATGTCCGCATGTTCTTTAGATCACAGTCCAAATGCCACCTCCTCAGGGAAGCTTTCCCAGAACCACTGGATCAGATCAGGTTTCTCTTCCCTGACGTGCTCAGAGCACCTACTGTGCGCCTCTCTATCAGAGCATTTCGTCACCATTGTCACTTTATTTGCACGATTGTTTGCAATTCTTCGCTCGTTGCCTGTCTCTCTCGCTGTACCATGAGCCCCATGAGGGCACAGGCTGGGTCTGTTTTGTGCATGAAGACATGCCCAAGGCAGGAGGTGGCTGCAAAGACACTGGTGGAGTAAAGAGAGAGGAACCTGAGGATTAGTGGGAGAACAGGCACGCACTGAGCATAACACAGTGAGGTAAGCTCCAGATGAGAGCTATTTATGAAGGCTCCAGGGGCGTTCATGAAAACCTGATCCACTCCCTTCTTCAGTAACTCTTTTTGGAATATCTGTTCTGTGCTGGGCACAGGCAGGCAGTGATAAACAAGACAATCACAGTCTCTGCTCTTATGGAACTTTCCATCCTGTGAGGACATTGTTGCCAGGAACATGAAGGAGAAGAGGACCCGGGTGAAGAGAAGCAAAGTTGAGGAGGAGAGGCGTGGAGAGACAAGGCTATGTGCCAGCCA
>NW_007772661.1:0-490 GCF_000696425.1 Galeopterus variegatus | reverse complement strand
GGGTGAAGAGAAGCAAAGTTGAGGAGGAGAGGCGTGGAGAGACAAGGCTATGTGCCAGCCAGACCTGCTTCATTTTCCTCCTGAGCACCTAGGAAGACTACATTTCCCAGCTTTCTTGCGACTTGATTGGGTCATGTGACCAGCTGTGGCCAATAGAATGCAGGCGGAAGTGATATGCCACACTTCCATGTCTGACCCACAGAACTTCCCCCATGATCCTTCACACTCTCTCCTCACAGGCCTACAGAACCCCAGAGCAAGGGTCAGCAAAATTTTTCTGTAAAGGCTAGAGGGCAAATGTTTTAAAGGTTTTGGGGCCGTAAGATCTCTATTGGAGCTACTCAACTCAGCCACTGTAGTGCTAAAGCAGCCATTGACAAAATGTACTGATGGGCATGGCTGTGTCTCAATAAAACTTTACTTACAAAAACAGGTCATAATTTGCCAACCTCCATCCTAGAGGATGGTGGAGCCACTGGAACAAGGGAAC
>NW_007772660.1:2846-4770 GCF_000696425.1 Galeopterus variegatus | reverse complement strand
TACAATGTAGATTTTAATTCCTCTAAGAAATCTTCAGTAAAAACAGCTTAACAGTGTAATGCTATGACCACCTGAAGGTAACAGCCCGGAAATAATGCTGATATGATAAAAATGACAGTGATAAACATGACAGTCCCTTGGGGGGAAGAAAGAGAAAAAACAGCCAAAGCGAGACCTAGCGTTGGGTACAACTCCCCAGGGGCTACCCCTCCCTTCGCAACTCTAATGTCTGTTCTTTCACAAACTTTCCTGATAGATTGGTCATGTCATCTCTGAAGGGTCTCAGGGTACTCTACAGTTTCCACTGGGCACACAATGGCCAGCCAGTTTTACTCCAGAGAACAGAAAGATGAAGTTATTGCGTCACTTTATGGTGCCCAGCACAAAGAGCCCTAGATCCTCAGAAAGAAAGAGAAAAAGTGAAGTAATGACTTCCCAAAGCGGAGAGAGGAGGAGGAAAGAAGGTGGGAAAAGACAGGGTCCCCTGCAGGAAAGCCTAATGAGCTAGACTGCAGAGGGCGGGAAGGAGACAGTTACAGGCCAAGCTATAACGAATACTTAAGTGTTTGAGAAAGGGCAGTAGAGTCCACAAACCCTGAGCTACTATTCAACTTCCTTAACCTCAATTTCCTTGTAAAACTGGGATGATAATAAAAATAACAACTTTATAGAGTCTGCAAATGGATTAAATGAGAGCACACTAAAACCCCTTTGCACAGAACCTGACACAAATAGGTGCTCAATAACTGTTTATTTTGCTAATATGTTCTTAGCATTTATTATTACTATTAAGAAACTTTTAAGATGGGAAAGGAAATGAAGATTATGACTGCCTTATTTTTTCTCACTAAAAAATGAAATAACATATTAAACATAAATAATTTTCTACAAATATCAGAATCTATCCTGGGAGCCTAACTATCCCATTTAAATAAAAGCAGGTTCATGTGTAAAAATCTTCCTGAATAAGTAAAATATAATCTATTTCAATGGTGCATAGCAGTTTGATTTTTAATCTTTAGTCATCCCTCAATTTATACTAGAATATTTAATAATATTATTCTTAAAAGAATATTTAGACCATATCATGGCACTCAAGTTCTATTGACACAAATCGATGACACCATGAATAAGTCAAATATTTGAAAAACTCAAGTCTAAAAGGACCATAGTCTAGTATACCCAGATAATTGCGACAGAGTATCTCATGACTTATGTCATCTGAATAGTTGTCCAAATATTCCCCTCTAGTCTAAGATTTTATTGTTATTATATGGTCAGCATAGTTCCTCTACCTTCTTCAGTGGCTGCGTTTCCAGTCAACGGAGTACCAGGTCCTGAGAAATATTCAGGAATTACGGATACTTCATATTTTGTATCTGGAGTCAGGTTCTCCAGTGTTCTCCTCCTCTGATTGGCAGGGGTGGTAACTTCTTTGCCTTCTCCACCAGCAACTGGCCTATATATAATTCGATACCTTAAAACTCTTCCTGGAGCTTGAGTCCAGGTAATCTTAAAACTATCTGTAGTCTCATCTGTCACCTTTAGGTTTCGAGGCGCTCCTTTTACTGAAATAAAAAAATACATATGTTCAAACATAAGTTGACTGATTTTATATGAGAAATACAAAAACTAACTTTTGATCACTAAATTACAGCATTTCTCTACACAATTTCATGAGGATTCTTTTGATCCTGGTTACTGCATTCATTTAGCCAAAAACTAACTAGATTCTGAAACAACGAACAAATATTCTACAATATCCGGAAAGAAATTAAGTACAGTTAATTTTTTAATCAAATAAAGACATATATAACAGTAAACTTTTAAAATCATAAATACTCTGCTAAATGCTAAATTTATTTCGGATCCCACATACAGACCGGCCGCTCACTGGCTGAGCGAGGGGCGGGAGCAACACCGA
>NW_007772660.1:0-2318 GCF_000696425.1 Galeopterus variegatus | reverse complement strand
AACACCGAGGGTTGCGATCCCGTGGCCGGTCCCGGTCCGGTACGGGCACGACACTGAGGGTCACGAAAAAAGACAAAAAAAAAAAAAAAATTCAAAACTAAAAACAATTCAATTATTCAAATATAAGTGATTAAGGCTGTCACTCTTACTGTATTTCCTCAGAAAAGTAGGAAAATAATGCCTAAAACCCAGGTCTACCATATTTATCCACCTGACCAAGCTGTCTTATCCAGTCAGTCCCACAACTAACTTTTTATCTGTACAGTCATTTGGCTGGGAGAATAACTGGACCATACATGTGATGGAGCAAGCACATGATAGGTACATAATGAATGCTAGTTACATCTAAACCTTGAAGTTAAGTTGCAGTGTGGTAACACCCACAGACTCAGTCTTAAATGAAATTTTCATTAAGCACAAATAATAATATCGTCTGGCTTTGTGTTTTGTAAACATGTTTAAATGACCTATTTGTTCAAGAGGACAAACTGGCCGTATGGACAACACATTCAGGAAAGGTGAACTAAAGGTCACCACCCTCTTAGTCCACTGGGTTGAAATCATAGCACAACATGCTGTATATACCCCACAAACAACCAGAAGTTTACTTAAATATTCAACACATCAATAGATTGTTCCCTGTTGTTCCCAGGAGAAAGGAGACGTCTCTCTCCAGAAAAGAAAGAAATGGTAGTTGGCTGACCTGTACCCATGCTTCATTTCGTATGGCAAAGAAAAAGGCTAAATTAATCAGAATGAGTCAAGCAGGTAGACTGATGGGTTTGAATACTGAAGCTTAAAAGATATGTAATTTTGAGCCTCAGATTACCCAGCAGTAAACATGACTACTTATAGGATTATTGAAGTGGTTAAATGAGATAATCCATTGAAAACATTTAGCATAGTGCCTGACGCATAGCAGGAGCTCGATAATTGTTAGCTTAATGGAGGTATTGATCAGAAAATTCCTTATTGACTAAAGAAAGTTTAAATCCCAGACTTCACTACAGACAGTAGAATTGGAAAGGCATTACCAAATTCTATTGTAGCAGCCAAATGGTCAAAAACAAGAATCTATATGAACATAGTGGCCTCTACTCAAAAACCTTAGATTTAAATTTCTTCTTGAGACATACTTCCCATTCACATCGTAAAGTGCTGAAGAAAAAGGGCTGGCTCATCAAGCAGCAGTATGGGCATTACAGCTAATTATCAGAAAATCAGAAATATCCAAGTATGGACTTCTAGGTTATACAATCACAAAAATCATAAGATAAAAAGATGCCTCTGGTCATTTAGTTTATTTGCTGGCCTCAGGCAGAAATAAACCTAAACATGCACAAAAGAAAAATATCAACCTTATTTTTAAAGTGTTTCAGAGAAGAAAGATTGTCTAGCTTTAATCAGTTAGGTATGCCAGTGTGCACCGCCACTATCAGCAAATCCTTCTTTGTAACTACTTCTACCTTAAATTCCTCACAATGTCCTTTCAGCTTCTTTCCCTCCTATCCCCAGTCAAAATAGAGAAGAACAATGGACATCTCTTATAATATTCAATGTTTATGTTAAAGAGTAACTGCCTTGTTTTAATCTTCTCCTAACCAGGTTAAATTGGTGCCCTTTAAATGTCAAATGTATTGAATTTTGTCAGAAAATATTCAATTCTATCCAGTAAGAAAGCTACATCTAAACAAATACTGCTTAAAATAAACTTGGTAAAGTCTGTACACTCCTGTTCATAGCAGCATTATGCACAGTAGCTAAATGGTAGAAGCACCCCCAAGTGTCCATACATGGATGAATAGATAAACAAAAGGTGGTATATACGTACAATGGAATATTATTCAGCCTTAAGAAGAAAGGAAGTACTGACACATTCACAACATGGACAAACCTTGAAGACATCATACTAAGTGAAATAAGCCAATCACAAAAAAACAAAAACTCTGTGATTTCACTTATATGAGGTACTTCAAGTAATCAAATTCATAGTGATAGAAAGTAGAATGGTGGTTTCCAGGAGCAGGGGAAATGAGGGAATGGGTAATAATTACTTGTTTAATGAGTCCAGAGTTTCAGTTTTGCAAGTTCTGGAGATGGATGGTGGTGCTGGTAGCACAACAAGGTTAATGTACTTAATGCCATTGAAACGTACATTTAAAAGTTGGTCAAATGGTAAATTTTATTTTATGTGTATTTTACCACATTTTTTAAAAAGGAAATAAGAATTTGGTAATATACATTTGCCATCAGCTCCATAAGTAAAGTAAGGAAATTTCAGAGGTATTTAAAACATGACATCCCTGAAATGTGGAACA
>NW_007772659.1:0-4771 GCF_000696425.1 Galeopterus variegatus | reverse complement strand
TTCGGATCCCATGTGGAGACCGGTTCCCGCTCACTGGCTGGGCGTGGTGCGGGCGCAACACTGAGGGTTGCGAGCCTGTTGCCGGTCAGTAAAAAAAGACAAAAAAGGAAAAAAAAAAAAAAAAAAAGAAAATTCAAAACAAACAAGGCATGGTTTGGGCTGACCCCGTGGCTCACTCAGGAGAGTGCGGCACTGGGAGCGCTCACTGGCTGAGCACAGTGCAGGCAACACCAAACCAAGGGTTGCAATCCCCTTACCGGTCACAAAAAAAGAAAAAAGAAAAAAAAAAACAAGCATGGTTTAAAATATTATGTGGTGACTGTGGGTATGTTTCCCCCTTTTGCATTTTAAGTATTTGAGTTTTTAGCTTGCTATGAGCATGTTTAACAATGGCTTGTCCTTGTGGATTGTAAGGAATACTTGTGGGTAATCAATATTAAATGAAGAACAAAATGTAACAAAAGCTTTAGAAGTGCAACCTGGAGCATTATCTGTTTTACTGTATTTAGGCACTCCCAAAATAGCGAAAGCAAATAAACAATGAGCAATAACATATTTAGTAGCTTTAGTTCTTGCTGAAGCCACAAGAAAGCCAGAAAATGTATCAATAGTGACATGAACAAAAGAAAGAGAACCAAAAGGAGAGATATGAATAAAATCCATCTGTCAATATTGGGCAAGCAATAGACGGTGAGGTTTAACTTCATAATGGGTAACTGGGTGATGTCAAGGGCAAGATTTACAGGACTGGACGATCTGACGAGTGGCCTCTCTGGTAAGGTTAAATTGGCGATGTAACACTTGAGAATTTTGATGAAGAGCAGGTGTATGTTGAGCAGATTTAAAAGCAGTATAAATCTTACATGCAATTGAATCTGCAAGGGCGTTTCCAGATGAAAGACCTGGTAAAGCTGAATGCGCATGAATATGAGCAGCGAAAAAAGGGGCATGTATGGTTCTGAATTAAAGTTTGTAAGGAGACAAAGAACATAATTTAGGGTCAGAAGTGGAATTTATACAAGCTGTTTTAATATCCTGTAAAACTAAAATCAAATATTGACTGAATATAAATTAAAAGGACTGTTCTGTAATAAAGAAAAAGTATAAATAACAGCATGAAGTTTAACGTGTTGTGCAGAGGAAGCTTGAACATACCTATAAAAAGCTTGGCCATCAATAATTATTGTTGCTAGTCCAGTGCTGGAACCATTGGTAAACATGAGAGAAGCATTAGGTGAAGGAATCAAAGTAATTTTTTTTTTTTTTTTTTTTTTTTTTTTTCTGACCGGTAAGGGGATCGCAACCTTTGGCAGGCCCACAAAGAAGTATTTTTAGGAAGAATGAAGTACGCTGGAAAAATTGTAACAATTTATTTTGAGGGTAATGAACAGAGATTTGACCCGTAAACTTTGTAAAGGCTTTTTGCCAAGCAGCAATAGATTTCATTAGCCATTAAAACCGCTGTAATGAGAAAGGAATAACAATATAACGAGGGTCAATTTTAAACAACTGTTGTAGTCGATGCCACCCCTTTAATTATTAAAGCTGTGAGAAATAGATAATAAGGAGTTAAAGTACGAGTTTGATGAGACGGTTAAAAAAAAAAAAAAAACACACACACACACTCTAATGGGCCGTGTTTTTGCCAAATTAAAGCAGTGGGAATAATAGGCGTGGGAAATAAGATAAGAAATATGGGTAAAGATAGGTCTACACAAAAAACCTGTGATTTGTGAGTGGCTAGTTTAACTTTCTGTAATCCATGAATTGTTGCAGGAGATAAACTTTTGGGAGAATTAGGTGAAGAGTCACCCTTTAAGATGTCAAATAAAGGCTGAAGATCCACAGTTGTAAGTTGGAGGGAAGGGTGAAGCCAGTTAATATCTTCCAGTAATTTTTGGAAATCATTAAGTGTCTTTGAGGAATCATGCCTGATTTGACTTTTTGTGGGTGGATGGTCTTGTTGTCTATGATATGACCCAGATAGGAAAAGGGGTGTTGTATTTGAATTTTTTCCGGAGACAGAACCAAACCATAATTAGTTAATACTTTGGAAAGGGATTCAAATACTGAAAGTAAACGTTGTTGATTGTAAAGATAGGTCTTACAGACCCCTCGAGTCCGTTGCACAGACTGGGTTACAAACCCTCCACACACAGGTCTGTGAGCTAGGTAATAGAAAAAAAAGGTTCTAGGAGCTGTAGGTACAGAAAGATGAATGGGTTTTATTCAGATCTAGGAGCAACTGTCCTAGTGGCTTTTCCGAGAGTTCTGAGAAGCACTGTGGATCAGAGCTGTTAGTCTTTTATACTTAAGTCCACAACCCTGGACACCTGGGTGCCCATACACAACTTACATTAAGTAACGAACACCTGAGGATATTTACAGCAAATGCTCGGCAAGGTTCTGAACATCCGAGGGGCCCTGACGTTTTCCTATTTTTCCCAAAAATCCGCCCCTTCAGGGTCCCTTGCCGTACAATCTATGTGTTCAGAATCTTCCACAACGTTCCCTTAGTAAGAATAAGTGACCCTTACATTCATAAAACCTACTGTCTGTCCAATATGCTTTAAGGCTTGTCCTTAAGGTTTGTCCTGTAGTTTTGCTCTTTCAGTTATTAGCCGCACATGTCCAGTTACTAGTAATCATTGGTATGAAGTTCAGTGTATATTCAATAAGCCAACACACTGGTCACATGAACGTATGTCTGTATCCAGTTGACTCTGGTGCCCGCAGCCAGAACACTATGGGTGAAAAGACAGAAGGGTTATTGGTACCAAGAGGGGGAGTTCTAGCCCCTCTGGTAAGATACATGCTAGTTTGTCATCTCAGGAAAGGATAGTTGCAGAAATAGGTATCTTACCTGGTTTATGATGCCATACATTATCTGCTAGTACTGTTGGATCTGTAGGTTCTGTATGTAACAGTATAGGGGAACTCATAATTGGCCATAATGATAATATAAATGTGCCCTTTGGAATAGAGTGCTTATCTGTTCCAGGCCATGTTACGTTTACTTGAGGAGGCCAGGTACTTGTCACCCAAGGTGAAATTTGCAAGTCTTCTTCTAATCCTTTGCCCCAAGGCCCTATTAGGCCTACCCAGCATATATGGGGGGCTTCTATTCTCCAAGGCCGTTCCCACTGTACTGTCTGTCCCAGTTGTAAACAGGTTGGGGCTGGTAAGAGAATATTTCCATTCTTGCCATATCCTGGCTTCAAAAGCTCATCTCTAGTAGTGACTTGCAGTTGTATAGGTGCTACAGCCCTATGCAACAGAGCTTCCACTGGAGAGGGCCCACCCTTGCGGGGTCTCTCATTTAGAATCCTGTCAGCCATAACCACCATGTCCACCCCTTCAGGGATGGGGATTGGGCAGATAGCCTTAGCCCCTTTTTTAAAAGACCATTGTATCGCTCAATCCTCCCTGCTGCCTGGGGATGATATGGCATGTGTAACTTCCACTCAATAGACAACTGGGAAGCCAACTTCTGAACCTCATGTACCCTAAAGTAGGTTCCATTGTCACTCTCTATGACTATAGGCCAACCATACATGGCCATAAGGCTATTCAATGCCTTCACAGTGTTTACCTGGTCTGGGCCTTACAAGGCCATACAAACAGAAGACCAGTAGCTGTGTCAACAGCAGTGAAGATGTATCTAAAATTCTCTGACCTTAGCAGTGGCCCAACAAAGTCCACCTGCCATCGAGTCAAGGGCACCCTTCCTCGAGTTATTTGCCTGTCTACATGGGGTACCCGCCAGGGGTGAGGACTCTCTTGAGCACATACTGGACAAGCATGTCAGGCATTTACTACATCTTCCCATTTTATAGTCAAGGCCCATCTCTGAGCCACCATTGACATGGTTTTGCTGCCAGCATGCTGCATTCGTCGATGTAACCATTGGGCTACATCAGTAGCTGGGGCTCTCTCCAGCCATCTTACCTTAGCCAAGGCATCGGCTTCATCATTTCCTGGACTGGCTAGGGGGAAATGTCCTGTGACATAAAAAAGGGTTACTTCTTTCTCATGCCCCAATTCCCATAACTCTTGCCACATGGCTTGTCCCCACAGGGGTTGGTGGCCTACCATCCACCGTTGATATTTCCAAGTAGAAATCCAAAGGATTAAACCTTTGTACACAGCCCAACTGTCAGTACAGATGGTTAATGGCCCAGGCTCATTTTTTATTACCATCCAAACAGCTCTCAATTCTGCCCATTGACTGCTTTGCCCTGTGCCATTTTTGTACCATATAGTATCTGTTAAGGGCTGAACAGCAACAGCTGTCCATGATGCTGAGGGTCCCATGCTAGAGCCATCTGTATACCAAGCTTCTTCTGTGATAGGTCCCTGTCCCTCATGGAAAGGTGTAGCCTCCACCTCCATGGGTAGGGGTTGGGTCAAAGTTTCCTCCACAACCTCTACTGGACCTAGCACCGCTTGCAACTCTTTGTACAGAGGACTCATTGAAACAGTGCTTCTTTGTTCTATCTATGCTCCCCATTTATACAGAGTGGGAGTCTGAGCTACACCTATTTTAGGGTTGGTTGCCCACGTGAGCAACCAATCTAGTATGGGATGTGTTGTCCTTACTAGGACTTTAGCAGTTCCTGTGATAGCCTCACTGGCCATCAAGGCAGAATACACAGCTGCTAACTGTTTTTCTATTAGAGAATAGCGTACTTCAGCACTCTTCCAGAGCCAAGACCAGAATCCTACAGGTGTTCGGAATCGGTCTTGTCTCTGCCACAAACTCCATCCTAAC
>NW_007772658.1:4185-4771 GCF_000696425.1 Galeopterus variegatus | reverse complement strand
GGAGATGTATAGGACATTAAGAGGGGATTGTAACAGAATGTGTGACAGCTAATGCAGCATGCACAGAGGACAATATGAAGTCATAGTAATTTAGATAATGCAGGAGAGAAAATTTCCTTTACTTTGATAAGAGACAACTTGGTTTCAAAATAATGAAGAAACAGTGGTCCATATTCCAGTTTCTCCCAACTTTACACATTTGACCTACCTTCCTGACCCCAGACTGGACTCTAGGAAATACCGTTCGATCCTTTTTCTGTCTCCTCATTGGATTTCTTTGGCACCAATGCCAGTTGTTTTGTAGATCACTCTAATGCCAATTTAATGGAGTGGATAAAAATGTCTTTTATGCCTTNGGGCAAGAGAGAAATTCGTTTGGCTTGGAGGTAAGGGGGGATTTGTGGTGGTGGCAGCCAGTTTCATAGATCGTACCATCTGTTCCTCACCATAACCCAGAAGGCAGGTCCCATCATCCTCATTGCATGGTTGAGGAAACTGAGGCCTAGAGGGAGTAAGTAATTTGTTCAAGGTCAAATTTGTAAGTGTAGAGAGAGGGAAGGAAGTAGGAGAAGGGAATCCAGGCAAA
>NW_007772658.1:1374-3344 GCF_000696425.1 Galeopterus variegatus | reverse complement strand
TGGTTCTAGCATGCATGATCTTTGATTTTGAGTTTCTGCATCTGGAAAGTGGGTGTAATTATGAGATTCTGTACATTAGTGTGTGGTTCTAAAAGTGTGGTTCCTAGCCCACCAGCATCAGTGTCACCTGGGAACTTGTTAAAAATAAAAACTACTGATCTCCACCCCAGATCCACCAAATAAGCCTGCTCAGTGGGGTGGCGGGGCTGTCCAGGTGATTCCGATGCACAGTCAAGCAAAAACCTCTGCTGCCTATGACAGCACTTAAAAGTTCAGGCTCTTATCTGAACTCTATCTTGGCTCTTTTACAGTGGTTCTCACACTTGAGTGCTCTTCAGAACCATCCAGTGGTCTTGTCTAAATACAGGTTCCATAGGTCTGTGGTGGGATCCAATAATTTGCATTTCTAGCAAGTTCCCAGGTGAGAAACCTTATTCTATCACACACTAGCTTTGTAGCCTTGGACAGATTTCTAGCTCTCTCTGTGACTCAGTTTCTTCATTTGTAAAATAAGGGTCATAATAGTATTTCCATTATAGACTGTTATGAGAAATAAATTATTCACGTAGAATGCTTAGCACATTATACCTTCATAAACGTTCTTCTTGTTATTAATGAATTCGTAACATGCTTTATGTACACAGAGGGTTATTGAGAGAGTTGGGTGGCAGAGAACTGCAGTGTGTCTATTAAATTTTTTTTATTGTGGTAGAATATATAAAAGTTACAGTTTGCCATTTTAACCGTTTTCAGTGTACAATTAAGTGGCATTAATTGCATTCACAATGTTGTGCAGCCACCAGTGCCATCCATCTCCAGAACTTTGTCATCATCCCCAACCAAGACTCTGTACTTATTAAATAATAACTCATTAAATAATAACACCTCATTTTCTCCTTCTTCCAGCCACTGAGAACCACTATTCTACTATCTGCCTGTGAATTTACCTTTGTAGATGTTTCAGATAAGTGGAATCATATAATATTTGTCTTTTTACGCCTGTCTTATTTTACTTAGTATAATATTTTTAAGGTTCATCCAAATTGTAGCATGTATCAAAACTTTATTCCTTTTTATGACTCAATAATATTCCACTGTGAGGATCATACCTCATTCATCTATTGATGGACTCTTGAGTTGTTTCTACCCTTTGGCTCTTGAACATTGGTTGCAATTAACATTGGTGTATGGTATGTTTGAGTCCCATTTTAAAATCTTTTTTGGGTGTATATTAAGGAGTGGAATTGCCAGGTCATATGGCAATTCTGTGTTCAACTTTGTGAGGAACCACCAAATAGTTTTCCCCAGTGGCCATACCCATTTTACATTCTCACCAGAAATATTCAAGGGTTCCAATTTCCCCGCAGCCTCACCAATACTTGTTATTTTCTGCTTTCTTGATTATAGTCATTCTAGTAGACGTGAGATGGCATCTCATTGTAGTTTTGATTTGCATTTCCCTAATGACTAATGAGGTTGAACATCTTTTCATGTGTGTATTGGCCATTTCCATATGTTCTTTGGAGAAAAGTCTCTTCTCACCATTTGCTCATTTTTAAATTGGATTGTTGTCTTTTTGTTGTTGAGTTGTAGGAATTTTTCGTATATTCTGGATGCTAGATCCGTATCAAATACTTGATGTGCAAATATTTTTTCCCATTCTGCAGGTTGTCTTTTAGTTCTATTTTTAAAATACAGTTTTATTAGAAAAATAAATACAGTCTAATTGAGATATAATTGACATACTGTAAACTGCAAATTTAAAGTACACAATTTAATGAGTTTTGACATATTTGACATATACCTGTGAAGCCATCACTACAATCAAGATAATGAACACCTAGAAGTTTCCTCTGGCTCTTTGTCATTCCTCCCTCCTGCCCTTCCTCTCTGCCTATTAATAATAATGCTCTAGGGCCGGCCCGGTGGCGCACTGCTACAGTGCGCCGCTTGGGAGCGTGGTGGCGCTC
>NW_007772658.1:0-453 GCF_000696425.1 Galeopterus variegatus | reverse complement strand
GCGAGGTGTGGGAGCAACGCCGAGGGTTGCGATCCCGTTGCCGGTCCCGGTCCGGCACGGGTGCGACACTGAGGGTTGTGATCCGTTGCCAGACACGAAAAAAGACAAAAAGGAAAATAATAATAATAATAATAATGCTCTAAATACCCCAAAGTTGACACTAAAGCCTGATGGGAAGGTACCTAGTCAGGGACTCAGGAGACAAGACCCCCAGTGCTCTGTTGCCAACAGGTGTGTGATTTTAATAGCCTGTTCACGTCCCTGGGCCTTCTTCCTCATCTGCATGTGACAGGACGTGGCTATCAGTGGTTCTCATTTACTCTGTCTGCATAGTAGATTATTTACTTAGGAAGCTTTTAAAAAATACTGATGTCTACCCTAGACCTTTTAAGTTAGAGTTTCTGGGGGTGGGATCCTGATATCTGTGTTTTTTAAAAAGCTCCCCCTGTGATT
>NW_007772657.1:0-4771 GCF_000696425.1 Galeopterus variegatus | reverse complement strand
ATTAAACGCATGAACTTCCCTATGCAGGAGTGGTACAAAGGTTTGATTTGTGGCAAAGAGTTTCCAGAAGCTTATAAAGTGTGACCCCCACACCCCATTTTTTCCCCTAAGAACAATATCCAATCTTTTTTTGGCAAGAATGCTGACAAAAGGGAGAATAAATCCAACAGGAGAATAACACTTGCTTTCATTTCAGAAGTTAATATAATCAAAATACTTTGGGAGGAATAAAATGGGAGTATAAATTTTAAGTATATGGATTTAGGACACTGCCCACCCACCTCTGCTTTGTTCTGTTGCTGTGTCCGTTGCTTCATGTCAGCCTAGTTATAATGTTTAATAGGCGTGTTTGCTTTAGTCTGATGAGTATTCTCAGCAGTGAGTTTAGAGTTGTATAAGCCAAATGGCCCATGCATGTGGACAGAGTCATTGGAGGTGCTGTGTGAGGAACCTGCCGGCCAGCTGGACCTGGATTGGCGACTCTTGAGAGCACCAAGGCAAAGGCCACAGACAGAGGTGCAAGACGACTTGCTGCCTTGAATTTCCCTCCATTGGGGGGAAAAAAAAAAGAAACAGACTTTGAAAATAACATTATTAAACAGATTAAATTTGGGTTTATTATTTTCATAAGACTGTTTTACTAAAAGCATGAGTGAAGGGACCTTGTCATTTATCTCTGAATTCTACATGTAGCCCAGTAAAATATGCAAATGAAGGTTTCCCTTAAACATTGCACCTCTCCAGGGTCTACAGCAATTTGTTTTTTCTGCCACTAACTGCTGGGGTGCGGAGGGCAGCGAGTGGACGGCAGGAAGAGATGGAGTCCGGAGTTGCAGTGTTAGAGCTGTCTCTGTTGGTGTTCCTCTCCAGGAAGCCATGAATTTCACCTACAACCCCTGGCTAGTTTGTCACCACTGTGAACATTCACCAGCTCCACTTTACCAGTGGCTCTTGCTTGGTCGGCTCCTTGACTGACTGATCTTCCTCATTTCACACTAGTGGGGTTGTGCTTAAAACTCACCCAGAGGTCTTCCTCGGTTGATTGCACTCTTTTGATCTCCTTCTCTGGTTTCTCTTCTTTCTTAGCCACTAAATATGGACACCTCAGAGCTGTGTTCTCTGTCTTCTCTCACACTTCCGGTCCCCTTTCCCCTCACTCCTCACCTGCCCTCCCTGCCTGTTACCTCTCTCCTGTGGTCATCTCATCTCCTCCACAGTCACGGCTATCATAGCTGCCTTCCAGATTTGCAACTTCAGCTCCAGTTACTCTTGTAAGCTTCAACCTTTAGGTTGACCTTCTTATTAGGCATCTTCATCCAGGGGTTCCAGGGCACTATAGAGCCAGCATGTTCAGAACCAAGCTCATCCTAGGGAGGCAGCATAGCATGGAGTTCATGGGCACAGATCTGCAGCCAGGCTGCCTGGGTCTACCTTCTGCCTCCCTCACTTACTAATTGCATGATGTGACCTTGGAACACTTGTATGAACTTTTCTTCAGTGTCCTTGTCTTCAAAATAGGTGTAATACTACCAAGCTCAAATAGTTGTGTTGAGAATTAAATGAATTGTTACATGTAAAATGCTTAGAGACGCCTGGTATATGGTAAGTCTGCAAGTATGTTAGCTATTTTTGTTTTTATCTCCTTCATCTTCAGAAACCCAAGCCTATTTTCTTCAAGATTATATGTATTTATCACATCAATCGATCTTCAAGTTGCCAACTCGAAATGTAGGATTTCCATTCTTATCTCATCTTCAACCTTCTATAAATTGTCAAGGCTTTTAGGTTTTCTAATTATTGTGTTTCTCATATCTTTGCCTTTTTTCCCCCTTTCCTATGATCCCTGTATTAATTCTTTCTTAGGCCACTGCGAAAACTTCCCAGTTTTCTCCTGCCATTGTTTGGTCCTCACCTCCTCTATTTGCAGGTCTGTGTTGCATTAAGACAAGGCTAATTTCCCAGAAACACAATCTTAATCATGCCATCTTCAGTTGAAAACACCACCACACAGCACAAATACACACACAGTGGCTTCCACTCAACACTGAAGGGTGTCTAAATCCCTTGGCCCGGTAAGCAGGTCCTGTGCAACCTATCTTTTTACTTATTGCTCATTTGTTGTTGCTGATGTTTTCTCCAGGGCCTTGACATTATAGCAAGTTGTTCTACTTGCTATTCCCTGAAATTCTTAGCTTTCCTTCACCTCTGTGCTTCTGTTTACCTACCTTCTCTCCCTAAACTATCCCTTCCTTACTCTTCCAGTGCTGTCAAAAATCCTCTCTCTTCCTCTGGGACCAACTGGAATAGCAACAGACCCTGCTAAACCCTCTCTGATCACTCCAGTAGAAGGTGATTGCTCCCTGCAAGTACCAAATAAAATGTCGTCTTGCTCCTTTTAGGGATGCTTCCTTCCTGCAAACAAACCATCTGCATATTGTGTAGCAAGAAGGATTTGGAATTTGAAGTCAGAGGACCTAGGATTTTAATCCAAGGTCTGACAAAATGTGCCTCCATTTTCTCATTTACAAAATAGCAATAACAATAATAACTGTGACATAAGATTTTTATCAGAATTAAGTCAGCTATACAGGAAAAGTGTTTTAAAGCTAATGTTTTTTTAAAACCTATTTTTATTTAAAAAGTAGTTGCTTTGAATTTTATTTTTAATATCTTTATTCCTCCACAACACCTTACATAATATTGGCTGTTGTGAATAAATCCATAAGATTCAACTTGCAAAACATTCTTATCATGAGTCCCTTCTTTTCAGAAAGTCATCTCTCATATTGAGTCCTACCTAGATTTGGAAACTGTTCCAAGGCTGTGAAATATGAGAGAGAAAGTTAAATTATCTAATACTTTTGCAACCTGCCTTCTTGTATAAGGAAAATGGCCTTTTTATTAATTATTTTCGTTCCCGAATGAATCACTGAATTGCAAGAAAATGGTGTTCGAAGAAATTATTTTTTATCCTCACATGGCATCTGTTCTGGCCTCTTGAGATCTTAAAAGGCAAAGAATTAGTTAAAACAATTCTTCATGTGGAGAGCACAGTCCACGGGGGAATCATAATGAGGGAAGGTCCGAGAAGTCAGCCGAACGGAGGACATTCAGAGAATGGATGAATTCGCAGGAGCGGCAAGGCCAGCGCCTGGCCTGGATGTCTGGCCTCGGGTTCAGAGTGCTGGCAATCAAACTCAGGGAGAGGTTTGACTCCTGTTCTGCCTGAGTCAATAAAATGGAAGAGCAAAGATCACAGTGTAAGGAAGGAAAACAGAACCTGGCAATCCCCCACAGATAACACCCATAGAGAGACCTCTAAGACTCCCCTGCTTTTAGATTGATCTCACATTCTAGTCTCTCTTTATCCTTTTAATACCCCCCTGGGATAAGGCGGGCAGGGTTCACTTTCCTCTTTCTTGACAGGAAAGAGAAAGAGGTTAGACCCAAGTCTCAACTTCCCTCTAGTAGATTAAGAGATATCATCAAGCAGTACCAGGAGATGTGTACATCTTTTAAAAAAAATCTCTCATTTTTGTCTTAAAAAGTTCTTTACCCTTTGGAAAGTTCCTGGTGCCCTTAGGTTAGTGACTCTCTTGTTCTTAAACAGCCTTAAGATGCTATGAGTCTTTCTCTAGATCATGGTACCAAAATTTGAGGACGCCAGACTTTCCTTCTTTCCGACCTTCTCTTTCCTTAGCTGAAGGACGGGATAAAACATCAGAGTGCTGAGCACCTGCCGGCTTTATTTAAAAGCCTCACATAGGTATGTTATGAGGATGGAACATTTTGGACAATGAAGTAGATGGAAAACAAAAAAATCAAAGGGCATTTTAAAAAATATTATGTAAGCACTTAACATGAATTGCAGTATTACAAAATCCTGTACTTGCTAAGTTTTTATAGTACATTGATTAATAATCTTTTGTGCAGTTAGGAACAGACAGTTGCCCTGGGCAGAGGTGTGAAATTTCCCAAAACATCAATAAATGAACCTGCCAGAATCTTGATGTGTAGGTTCAAAAGTCACCTGTCAAGATAAAAAAATAGAAAAGATCACCAGGAGAATGTAAATAGACTCAGCAGGTCCCTTTATTCATCCTTTCCTTCCCTCCCTTCTTCCAGCAGACAAAACAGCTCTGAGGTAGGAAGAAGAAAGAGCAGGTTTGAAGTGCAGGCAAGAGACTCAGGGGTGAGCTGGGGCTGCGGGCCATGGGATGCCTGCTTCCAGCTGGGGGCACGGAGAGGAAAGTGCACCTGTCCAGGGGCAGTGGCAGCCTGGGGCACATGCATGGGGATCTGTGCTGGAGAGAGCTGTGGTCAGCTCAGAGATCCCAGAAAGTTCCCAGAAGCAGGGTCCAGAAGTTAGCTGAAGGAGAGAGAGCACGTGAGAAAAGAAAGCTGATCCCAGGAAGGAGCATCTCAGTGAAACAGGTTCCTACCAGGGATGGGCATGCAGCTGAATCTCAGTGCCTTGCCATGGACATAATCTGAGTGGGAGTTTAGGGGGCCGTGCAGACCATTACTAGAGGAGCACCATTGCTTACTTTTGCTAAAATCCAGACAAGAAGAAAACCATATAGAGCAAGGACTATCATTAAACCAAGAGAAAGTAGGACCAGGCAGTGGACTAGCTCGTCCCCAGCTCTCCTGTAGGAGCTTGTGAGGTTCACATGGATCCCAGCCAGGCAGGGCAAAGAGAGAACACTTTTTTTTGCTAAATGTGGCAGTTTCTATCAACCTGCATCCCTAAGGAAATTGGTTTGAGAAA
>NW_007772656.1:1327-4771 GCF_000696425.1 Galeopterus variegatus | reverse complement strand
TGGTGACTCTCCTTGTGTCAATGCACTCCAGTGGCTGGTGGACCATCTGTGTGGTGGTTGTTGGAATCTAGCTGCTTTCATGGCAGCCATGGTTATTGTGGTGGCTGTGGTAGGCCACGCACACGGAGGTGATGTTTTTGGCATGCTCCTTGGTGCTGATGGTGTGCCTTGTTGTGTGTGTGTGGGGGGTCCGGTGTCCAGCTCCAAGCCTCAGGACCCTGGGTGGACCCTGAGGCACTGGCACTGTGTGCCTGGTTGTGGGAGGGGTTCCAGTCGCTGGCTCCATGCCTCGGGTCCCCCATCACATTCTTGATAAATCTTTTCTCTGATGGTTGAGGTTTCTTAGCAGATTATGTATTTGTTTTGAAGGAAAGAACTAAAGCAAGGCTGCAGCCTGTAGCCTGAGGTCCCCACAGATTAAACGGGAATATCCCCATTGATGTCATACTTAGAGATGTGAGGTTTCAAACAGCTCAAGAGCTGACCTTTGTCAAGGGGTAGGTTCAGCACTGAGGCAGTGAATGTTAGCCAGTGGGCTACAATAAGTCCTGATCCTTTCCCTTGTGGATAACGGATTGCAACCCTCAGTGTCGCGCCCATACCGGACCGGGACCGGCAATGGAATTGCAACCCTTGGTGTTGCGTCCGCACCTCGCTCAGCCAGTGAGCCGCCGGTCTGTATGTGGGATCCGAACCCTTGGCGGGAGCGCCACCGCGCTCCCCAAGCGGCGCACTGTAGCAGTGCACCACCGGGCAGGCCCTCAACACTCTTTAATATAAACAGTGAGGAAGAGGAAACATGGCAGATCCAAGATTAGATCTTTGATCTCTTGATTCTTCCCTGGGAACCTCTGCAAGCAAATCCATGCTGCTCACTATGGTTCCTCAAAGAACATCATGAACTGTTTTTTAGGGCCAGATTTTCATCCTACAATTATCTGAGAATAGTTCCCATATTGTAGAAGAGATGACTATCTGATCCAATGAGTCAAGAGAGATAAAAGCACAATACACTAGAAAAAAAAGGCACGGTCTTTTTTTTCTGTGGCTAAAGAATGAGAATCCAGCTTTTATCCTGGATATGACATTTAACTCAGTGCTTTAGGCATGCATTTTATCTCATGTTACAGAAAGATTGGGAAATGTTACAGCTGCCTAGGTGCTGAGTTGTTCCCCAGATTTACACCTTCAATATGCTTTAGGTTTTAAGTCCAAGTATGAAATGTACATGGGTACAAAATGCTGATATAAGCCTTTGGCTTTGTAGTTGCATTTAGGAAACTTAGGGTTTTATAACATTTTGTTTCTATACTGTCCTTAAAACCACATGCTACTCGTCTGTATTGTGTTCTCTCAACAGTATCCTTGATTCTTCTGCCTCTTTCATACCAGGAAAACAAAGCTTTGAGTCCCTTCTGTTCCTATCTCCTCCTTGTCTTATTTCAATATCTGTTTTTACACCAGACATTACACCTAGAAGATTCTCCCACTTTCTTTCCAATAACTCTTCTTACCTCTAACCTTCTAATCTTATTCCACTTTTCAAATTTCCTTTGCTCTTTTAAGTCATTTGAAACATTTACATTTGTGGACTTGGGCATGATTTCTTCCACCTATTATGACAAAAATCTCCCATTCTTTCAGCATCTACCACAGTGCCTAGCACATACTACACATTCCATAAATACTTTTTGAATAAATGAATGAATACTGGTCCCTTCACAAAAATAATTATAAAAATACGAAATGTGAATGGTGGATACCTGTTCATTGGGATGGTAATGAAAATGTATCAAAGTTGTGAAGGACTCTCTACTTTGCAAGAAACACCATGCTACTCTTGCCCGGAGAGCCCTTGCCTTACACCCAGGGGCTCCCCAATTCCTTGGTTTAGGGTCACTTCCCTCAGAGTCTTCCTGAGTGAGGGTCACTTCCCTCAGAGTCTTCCTGAGTGGCAAAGGCTGAGTTAGGACTTCTCTGTGCCTCCAGAGCATAGTCTGCATATCTCTATTGAGCCCTTATCTCATGGGATTGGCATTTCCTGCTGTCTCTTTCTCCCCTTCCCAGTAGACTGAGTTATTCTTCATTGGGTCCCCAGTGCCCAGCAGGGTCCTGGAATGTTGAGGGCAAACAATGCATGTTTGTGAAACGGATGAACGAAATTGGTTTGGATGACTTTGGAAAAATGTGGTTGACTGAGAAGGGAGATTGAAAGCCTTTTAGAAGAGGGACAAATGGACTGGGACATGCTTTTTTAGGATGGGAGTGAGAATACATCTGAAGGCCTGAAGGATTTTCAAAAGACGAGTGAGGCATTTTCAAATTCAGCAACCGAGGGCGAGGGCTGAGGACAGCACAGCCCATTTCTTCAGGTTGCGCCAGCCTGTATCATCCTGGCATTCATTCCTTCCCTACCAGGTTTTCTGTTCTCACCGCACATTGCAGTGTAGAATTATCTTCTTGTCTTAGTTTGGGCTGCTATCACAGGATATCATAGACTAGGTGGCTTGAACAACACACACTTATTTCTCATAGTTCTGGAGGCTGGGAAGTCCAAGATGGAGAGGCCGACAGATCTGGGTCTAAAGAAGGCTCTGTTTGGTTCACAGATGGCCGTCTTCTCACTTTGTTCTCACTAGCCAGGAGGGGTGAGGGAGCTCACCGGGGTAATTTTTATAAGGGCATTGATAACTCCAATGGCATCACCCCCTAGTACCATCACATCAGGGATTAGGTTTCCACATATGAATTTTGGGAAGACACGATCATTCAGTCTGTGGCACGTGTCTTCTTTGCCTGTGAGTGCTCTACTGTAGCTTAAGCTCCTGCAGGCAGGAGAGAACAGTGTCTCGGAGTTGTGTTTATGCGCAACGTTGTGGGCCAAGTGCTCAGCAAAGAAAAACATGTGCTCTCCGTAGCCAGTGTTTTCTGGTGGCGTCATTAGGGAAAGGTGGGATATCTGTTGTAGGTGACCTGTGTTCAAGAGTACAATTTTCTGGCAAGTGATTATTATGATTATTCTTGCCATGGATATTTTATAATTAAAAACCACAATTCTGTTCTTTAATTGGTGTAGTATCAGGGTAGCATGGCTTACGTATAGACTGACTGGGCTGCCCCCTGACATTTTTCTTTTACCTTCATTTTCTTTCTCTTTGAGTCAAAGTGCTACTTTCATCCCACTCCCCCCTACTCGGTAGCTGCTCAGGGATGACAATACTGCCAGGTGTTCACACTGGTTTCTCAAAATTCTTGCCTAATTCATCACAGAGAGACTGTATTTAGCCACACCAGGAACTCCATCTTTTTAATATTCAGAATGTATCTTCCTTTGAGTTAATGCATAATTTAAAAATTTCATCTCATCTGTACATTAATTAGCAGCCTGTTTTCAAAGGCTTTAAATGGCACCAGCTCAGGCATTCTGTCCTCTGTGACAGGCCT
>NW_007772656.1:0-762 GCF_000696425.1 Galeopterus variegatus | reverse complement strand
GCCTGTTTTCAAAGGCTTTAAATGGCACCAGCTCAGGCATTCTGTCCTCTGTGACAGGCCTCTGAGAATGTACAGTCAGAGAAACTTGGTTTGGAGTCTCATTGCTTTTTATGACATTTCTTTTAAAAATGAAGCATCCCCCTTTTCAGGAGGAACTTGAAATGCTAAAAGCAGATGCCCAGAGACACACTGACAATTGGATTTAAATTTTTTAAAAGGATTTCAAACCTTCTAAGAGACAAATCTGACTTTAGATTAGAAGAGTCTTACTTTTCATAAACCATGTTTCCAGTACCTAGTCATAGTCAAAAATAATTTGCATTAAGGAATACAAAGTCAAATATGAAGTCATGGAAGTAATCAATTCCCTTTCAACCTGCATTCTAGCTCTTGCTGTGAGACCCTGGGCTGTATCGCTAGCACCGTACCCATCTTTGCTAACTCCTATTGAAAATTCTCTGGAGCTCATCCCTACCAACTTAAGACTCTAATTACACTGCGAGAAACCAATGGTGCTACAGAATGTTTGAGTTTGCATATCCCAACTTTGCTGCTGTGTAGGGAATCTATATATGTGGGCATGGATTTGGATCCCTGTAGGTCAGAAGTTTCCTTGTGGGCCCACAGAGAAGGTAGCAATGTGTGTGTAGTGTACTGATACAAATACTATTTTTGAGACTCAAAAAGCATAATGGAAACAGCTTGTTTATGTGAAATACAATTATACAGGCTAACTAAACCATGTGTTTCTTGACACTGGGC
>NW_007772655.1:0-4772 GCF_000696425.1 Galeopterus variegatus | reverse complement strand
GTGGGCGCGGCGCCGCCCTGGGCCTGCCTGGCTGCTTTTTCCTTCGCTCGTTCAGTTCAGTCGTCCTTTCATCCGACCATCTGTCGCCTGATAATATTTTATGGAAAGCTTACCAAGGCACACTGTTTTTAGGGCCTGGAACTAAAAAAGGCAATTTAATGGAGTGGTAAGTGCCACGAAGATAAGGAAAGGGGGTGATGGAAAGGCAGTGGGGTGGGGGAGAGCTGTGTTCAATCAAGCAGCCTCGTGGAGCTCTTGCGCTCACTGCAAGTTGCCTTAATTGTTGTTTCATTCCCCCCCGCCCCCCACGTGTGGGATCAGTATACCTGGGAATGAGCCTTCCCAGCCCCGAGGGATCAGTACAGAGGAAAGTAAGACCTTTGGTTACCAGTACTTTCATGAGGAATGTTTTGATCAAAAAGGGGGAAATGATGTCTTCTCTACACAAGCAGTTCTCTAAAAACATTCACAACCTTGAAGGGGGGGCAGGGCTCATGACTTGGATGAGGCATCGTGTTCCTAAACAAAGGATTGGTGTAAGTTCTTAAAATTGCCAATGTACCAATTAATATGGAGCTTGTTAGCTGTAAGAATTGACGGTAGGAAATTTGTTGGAGTGAGCAGGACTGAAGCTATGCTGGGACCTAAAACCACATGGGCTGTAGGCAAATTTTTAAAAGATCATGGTTTTTTTCCTTGGCATTGCATTTCTCTGAGTTCCCTCTTACCCATGGCAAGATGACATTATTTACATGAATGTAAAGTTGTTTTCCAGCCAGCCTGAAGCTACAAACTTGCAGACCCCGGGAAATCAAGGGAGACAAGGACCTTGAGGTGACAACAAAGATGGGAGCAGGGACCAGATGGAGTCTTGGCGAGACCTTGCACATGAGATGTTGTGTGGAAGCCCTCGCGGCTCACAGTCCCCTTCCTCCTCCTTATCTTTTCCCACGTTCCATGTTCAGGCTCAATCTCTGAGGAGGGCATTAGCTCTCCTGCACCAAGTCATCCCTCAAGCCCAATAGATACTGATCTCTTAGGGCCAGTGTTGGCACAGGCTGCAACCAAATTCCCTTCACCAAAGGTACTGTCTCAGTAACCAGTGGCGCCTGGGACTGTACATTGCTTCATATGTACAGCTATCTTATGAAGGGAGCCAGAAGCAGCCTTAGAAGCAGTTCCAAGACCAGGAGCACTTGAAAGAATGGATACTATTGCAGGGAGAAGATGAGGAAGAAGGCAGAGACCCCAGGCCATGTAATCAGCAGTAAAGTGATATGTGATGTGTCTTTTCACAGTTGAGTTAGGTGTGCCCCACCAGGTATGGTGGGAATCAGTTTAAATATATTTTCTTGACCCCACAATTCAACTACGTGGACAGTGATTACACTTGACAATATGATTTGTTATAGCACAACTTACATATTTCAAATAGGAAAAAAGTAGTATCGTTTACAGTGTCTTAAAATAAATTGCCTTTGATTGGGAACCAAAAGACAGGGTGTGCAGGGGTGAGCCAATCAGAGGTCATGGAGACAAAGGCCCTACTAACTGGGTCCACCTTTCTCTAGTAAAACCTGTCTCTTATGAGTGCTTACAGGAACCCCAGGAGGATGGAAGCCACTCCATCTATTTGTGTGAACCTGTGGGAAGCCTCAAGTACCTATTCAGGAGAGAAAAGTCCTGAGGGATCGACTCCAACCAGATAAGTGATGTGGCAGATGATTCTAGTTTTAGTAGTTTTCCTGGTGATACTGACAATTGTATTGTCATTCTGCTACTTTGCCTGACCCCTAGTGGCCGGTAAGGATTTGGTCGGTCCATGCTGGTTCTAGAGACCCTTCTTATAATGATAAAAATGAACATCTGCTGCTTAACCATCTTCCTTTTAACATTTACAATGGCTCATGCAGAATGGGAAAATAATTCTGGAGTCAACATGTCTTCCATTATTGCTAAAGGGGAAAATCTTTCTAACTGCTGGATATGACATTACAATCCTCACTTCCACTTGGACCCAATAAAGGCATTCCCTCATGAGGAAAACTACATTACTTTTCTACCTAGGGAACCAGGCCCACCGGGTGTCCAAGTCCCCCTAGATAGCGCAAAATCTATGATGTATATGAACCTGACTCCCCTGCACAATGTCACATCTAGAAAGGTAAACCAAAGACTAACTTGCACCATTCTTGATGCAGCATGCCACATTTGTGGAAGACCCACGACCTGGACTGCCTCAGTAATAAACCCAATGTCTTTCTCAAGTTCATGTACTCCAAATGATACCCACTGGTGCCCTGTTAACAGCACCAATGGCAATGGAACTCCCAGTCCAAAAATGTATGTAGCCTGTGGAAGGATATGACCTGCCCTTTGGTGCCTGGAAAGTAAGTTTTGACATTCCCAAGGCAGGATTTAACAACACTTCATGGAGTAAGGGCATTAAGGACATGATTCCTCAGTCAGGAAGGCTGCTTTCCTCAAACTGCAATACTTCTAATTCCCCTGATTGGGTATTACAAATAATTAAGGAGTTTAACACCACTCCCAAAAGGGCCTGTGTTCCATCGGGGTATGTCTTCTTGTGTGCAGACCCCTCAAATAGGCCACCAGCAAATTGGCCCCCAGATTTCATATCCCCAAACAGAAGATTTTCCTTACCTCGTAAAGCAAGTGCCTACCTATGTGTAGACAACATAACATTGCCTGGACCTTGGACCTATGCTGTGCTCATTTTCAGTAGAAAAGATTCATTAATAGTAAAATAGAATTAAAAGTTCAGAAAAAAATGACACAGGTTGAGTATCCCTTATCTGAAATGCTTGGGACCAGAAGTGTTTCAGATTTCAGATTTTTTTTTGGATTTTGAATATTTGCAGATACATAATGAGATATCTTGGGGATGGGACCCAAGTCTAAACATGAATTCATTTCTTTGGTATATACCTTATTATACACATAGCCTGAAGGTAATTTTATACATTATTTTAAGTCATTTTGTGCATGGAACAAAGTTTGTTTGCATTGAACCATCGAAAAGCATAGTGTTATAACACCAAGGTCAAGGGTGCAGATCCCCATACAGCCAGCAGCACCCCCCCTCCACCACCAAAAAAAGCAAAGGTGTCACTATCTCAGCCACCCTTATGTCCAATCCCTGGTTGTTTAACATCACCATCATTCCTGACTGAATTTATATGCTACCAATAAGCAATCATTTTCTTAAACTTATTCTCACATAAGTATTTAGTACTTTCCAGACATTTTATTACCCTTTGTGGGCATGCTTACGTGGGGGAATCTGTGTGAGTGCAGAAAAGATATATTGTAACTGAAAAGGGCTGGTAGGGCCTTTTTTCCCTTAGGGACACTGAACAAACTCCGTGTTGTGTACCTGCATGTTAACTGTGACCCGTCACATAAGGTCAGGTGTGGAATTTTCCACCTGTGGTATCATGTCTGTGCTCAAATATTTTTGGATTTTGAAGCATGTTAACTGTGACCCGTCACATAAGGTCAGGTGTGGAATTTTCCACCTGTGGTATCATGTCTGTGCTCAAATATTTTTGGATTTTGAAGCATTTCGAATTTCAAATTTTTGGATTAGGGATGCTCAACATGTATAATGCTGGTATCAGCATTAGCCTTATATGTAGCATCTCAGGTGAAATCTGCATGTGAGGATAGACACTCCCCAGAGTGAGTACTGCTATTGTGGAAAATAATGTTCAAATTCTAACATTCATTTTGGTTTATTTAGTCATTTTATGCATAAAGGTACTTCTTTAGCCTCCTTTGTTTCCCCTAAGAAAAAATATGAAATGGTGTTCTTGTGGTCTTTATACTTAAAATCCTTTCCTATTATGACCTCTAATATCCCCTGAATCTACTACTACCAGATTGGAAACATGTAAATGAGGCCTTTCAAGAAACCAGTGGAATCCTAAGAGAAAGAATATCTTCAACATTATCGCATAGGACTTTATGAGAACCCTCCGTAAAGCCTATTGATCATATAAATCATACAGGCCATATAGGGTCCTGTGTTTTCCCGAATGTGACTTCTCTTGTTAATGTGTCTCCTTGAAATCCTTGTCCATTCTTTTACTCCTCCTGATTCCAGCTGGGCCTGGGCTGGCATTTTTCAGCTGCCTGATTAATAGGAGAGTTGGAAGGAATGAAGCTAGGGCCCGAGCTGATTGTATCAAGCCAGGTCTCCCATATTGTTTTGTAAAACCCAGTCTCCCAGCGTAACCCAATTTCTAAGTACCCTAGAGCAAGAAGAGGGAAATTCTATCTGTAATGAATTTTAAGTTTTTACTTTAATGATTTTTTTTCTATTTCCAGGAGCAGCAAGTCCAGCAGTTTTTTTGCTTGCCCCCCTCCCAACTTTAGGAAACTGATTATTTCAGTCAAAATAGTAATTACCGTAGTGTCATCCTAATAAATTACCATGCAATTAAAAAAAAAAAAAAAACCTGCATCTTTTTATTTCTTTTAACTGTGAATGGCTCTTTAGGTAGAGGGTGCTGGAGAGCAATAGGAACTTACCACAATCATAAGATTTATTTGGAACTTTGGTTCTGCCAGGGTAGTAGAACTGAAAAGTCTCTTTACTCCAATGCCTAGAAATTCTGGGTAAAACATGACAAGATTATACAAAGTACATAAGTAAACTTTCCAGAAAGAAAGGTAAATCCCACAGGACCAGAAACTAAGCAGGACCTGAAACCTAGAATGGAAACCTGTGGGTTGATGATGCAGTTGCT
>NW_007772654.1:0-4774 GCF_000696425.1 Galeopterus variegatus | reverse complement strand
ACAGAGAGAGAGAGGGAGAGAGTCTTGAAGGTGCTATTTTACTGGCTTTGAAGAAGGAAGATGAGACCATGAGCCAAGGAATGCAGGCAGCTTCTAGAAGCTGTTAAAGTAAGGACATAGATTTTCCCTTAGAGTTTTTAGGAGGAATGCAGCCATACTGACACCTTGATTTTAGCCCAGTGAGACACATTTTAGACTTCTGACTTCTAGAATTAGAAGACAGTACGTTTGTATTGTTTTATGCCACTGAGTTTCTGGTCATTTGTTGCAGCAGCGATACAGATGACAAAAGACGAATGGGAAAGTGTAGAAGGTAGTTCCTCAGGTACAGCATGACAGTGCATTCCTAATAGGTGCAGCAGTTCAGAAAACCTAGGTTTAAGAAGCAAAGAGAAGATTAAGCATAATCTTTGAATCAAAGTATCTTAGGAAAAAAAGAAAATACCTGACATATGTGAAATAATTATGAAGTTAGTCTATGACATAGAGTCTATGTATAAGACTCTGTCCTTTGCAAGATATATATATTTTTTAAATTTTGTAGGAGGAATGTAAATATGGTGAAAAAGCAATTTGATGTTATTACTATAAGATTTAATGAATTTAAAATTGAATAATACATTATATCATTTTCAGAACATAAATTGTTGTTTCTTGTTAAATCCAGTATCACTAATATTTGCATTATCTGGGAGAGTAATATATCCAAAATCACTTTTGCTTTTATTCTAGTCCCCAAATATATGATGAGAATAACAAAATGAAGTGAGTATATAAATTTTGTGCACTACGTCGTCTCTTCATATCTCAGTGGCTAGGTTCTGCAAACTGGAAACAAAGCAGAATAGAGCTGTAGTGTTGAAGGAGTGGTAGATTTTTTTGGATGTATCTCATATTAAAATAAAAATATTTCATAATATATTAGGCACCTACAACTATTTTATGAGGGAAAGCATTTTGCATTTGAAGAAACTTAGGCCCAGAGAGACTAAACAATCTGCCTAGATGATATACTGGCAAGTAATGCATCGACTTGGGGCCTAGCATGCTAGCGTCAGGGTCGGGTCTCTGTTCTTAACCTCTACGCTGTATAATTTGCAATTATATCTTATATATCATTGGAATACTTATTATTTTGTTATTCATCATTATCAACCCCATTTTAGTTACTCTTTAAAAATCTATTTTTTAATTTACACTTACTGATTGTATGTATTTATGGAGTACAGAGTTATATTTCAATACACGTACAGAATATGTGCTGATCAAATCAATTCAACTAGCATATTCTTCATAGCAATAATTTATCATTGCTTTGTGATTGGAACATTTGAGCTCTTCTCTTCTAACCATTTGAGAGCATGCAATAAATTACTGTTGGTAATAGATGTACACCACTTGAAGGTATTTTATCTCTCTAGCTGTAATTTTGTATCCGTATTTTAACCAACCTCTCCCTATCCTCTCTCCCCTCTCCCCTTCCCAGCCTCTAGTAACCAGAACATGTAGTATTTATCTTTCTGTGTCTGATTTATTTCACTTAATATAATGTCTTCCAGGCTCATCTGTGTTGCTACAAATGACAGGATTCCATTCTTTTTCATGAGTAGTATTCTATTGTACATATACCACATTTTCTTTTGCATTGGTGAACAACTACCCTAGTGAATCATATCAGTTTACTAATTATCTTAATGGCTACATAGTATTCAATGCAGGATTATTATTGTTGAATATTTGGCTTGCTTGCATTTTTTTTTTTATATCAAACAGTGCTACAATAATTATCCCTCTAAACGAATCTTTATACTTGTCTTTATTTATTTAATTTCAATTTCTAGAAATGGAATTTGTAAATAAATTGTACATATAAAGACTTTGAATTAAATGCAGTACTAAATTGACCTCCAGAAAGGATTTAACTTATTATGTCTGTCTTTAAACTGCCCTTTGGTGATGATTCTATAATATAGGATGGCTTCATAATTACTTGTAATGATGGGTTTACATTGATACAGTCACATGTCCATTGTTCTTCTGATCACATGGACACATTTCTGACATGGCTAACTGTATTGATGGATATATTCTGTGAAGATTGAATTTGCAATGAACTGGTGGCCTGTGTCTGATTTATTTCACTTAATATGACGTCTTCCAGGCTCATCTGTGTTGCTACAAATGACAGGATTCCATTCTTTTTCATGAGTAGTATTCTATTGTACATATACCACATTTTCTTTTGCATTGGTGAACAACTACCCTAGTGAATCATATCAGTTTACTCATTATCTTAATGACTACATAGTATTCAATGCAGGATTATTATTGTTGAATATTTGGCTTGCTTGCAATTTTTTTTTTTTATCAAACAGTGCTACAATAATTATCCCTCTAAACGAATCTTTATACTTGTCTTTATTTATTTAATTTCAATTTCTAGAAATGGAATTTGTAAATAAATTGTACATATAAAGACTTTGAATTAAATGCAGTACTAAATTGACCTCCAGAAAGGATTTAACTTATTATGTCTGTCTTTAAACTGCCCTTTGGTGATGATTCTATAATATAGGATGGCTTCATAATTACTTGTAATGATGGGTTTACATTGATACAGTCACATGTCCATTGTTCTTCTGATCACATGGACACATTTCTGACATGGCTAACTGTATTGATGGATATATTCTGTGAAGATTGAATTTGAAATGAACCAGTGGGATCTAATATTTCATAAAATTCAAAGAAACACTTATGTTACAAAAAAGGGAAATTTCAGCTATTCCCAAGGTGATTATTAAAATGCCTAACATGTTAAGGTCAGAGCCTACTCAGTTTAACGAGGTGTTAACATGCTCTAAAAATAGTCTAATTAAAAGTACTATTGGATTAAGTTTTCATGCCTTCTGGGAGCTGTGTCTGATCTAAGCCATTTTCTTTCTTTTTGTCAGAAAGTTATTCAGAATACCCTTTCCTCTCTCTTTCTTTTTCTCCTGTCTTCCTTCTAGTTGTGCATAAATTCTGGAGGTTGGAAATGACAGCATATCAAAAAGGATGCATATGCTAGCTATAATGATAAGTGCATTCCCTGTTATTCTTTCTGCTTCATTCTGTATTGCTACAGCTTTTGCTTGTCTTGTACTTTACTTTTAATAGATTTGGAGTAATTGCTTTTAGTCATTAAAATTTGCTTAACTGCCTGCTAATTATTATACAACAATCTTATTTATATGGTAGGCTTAACTAAAATCCTCAATAATTACTTATAAAAAATGGGCTCACAAAATGCAAGACAGTATCTCCATGATTCAGTCACAGCAATACATTTAGTATACACACACAAACAACTCATTTATTATTTACTTCATTATTTATTATTTATTTATTTATTATTTCATTAATTTATTTTTCACACAAGAAAGACGTTGGTCAGCTGTGATATGCAAAATACCATGGCAGATTAAAATTAATAACCTATCTTGTTTTTAGGTAATCCAATAGAGGAATAAGAAAATTACTCTAAACAGTAGAATGCATAGTGAAATGAAATTAGATATTATGAGATTGCCTGTATATTTTTTTCTAGGTAAAATTCTGCCATTTTATTTTTTATTTATTTATTTATTTTTCCTTTTATGTCTTTTTTAATGACCGGTAACGGGATCGCAACCCTCAGTGTCGCGTCCGTACTGGGGACCGGCAACGGGAGCACAACCCTCGGTGTTGCGTCCGCACCGCGCTCAACCAGTGAGCGGGAACCGGTCTACACATGGGATCCGAACCCTCGGCGGGAGCGCCGCCACGCTCTCAAGCGGCGCACTCTCCAGTGCGCCACCAGGCCGGCCCAAATTCTGCCATTTTAAATAATGAAAAGTATTGGTGGCAGAAGGGAAGCATGATCAGAGGTGTGAGGCAGGGATGGGCATGGGATGTGTATACATTTTCTAATAAGGAGCTTTTGAAGGTAGAAAATCGACCACTGGGTGAGACATTTGGAGTTTATTCAGTTGGCAATGGTGAACGATTGAAATTTCCAAAATGGGGGTAAAATGATTAAAGATTTACTTTTTCAAAATTCATACAAAATCACCAGGTGGCGTTGGTGGTATAGTGGTGAGCATAGCTGCCTTCCAAAATTCATACAAAATCAGAGCAAAGGACAGCATTAAAAAGAAGGGATATCCAGAAAACTATTATTATAAACTACTTACTCATTTAACAAGCACTTGGTGAGTTCCTACTCTATTCCAGAGAGATTATTAGACACAAAGCTGTATGGAAAATTAATACAACAGTTCCCATGCACAGTAGTTCAATCTAGTAGAAAGACCACTCATAAATCCAACACTTGGAGTGCAATGTGTGAGAGCAAAGATGGATATATTTTGGGGTTACTGGGAACACATGGGAAAACACATTTACTTGGGGTAGTTCAGGGAAAGGAGGAGACTAAAAGCTTCTAAACCAAAGGCCTTAAGGAAACTGGTTCTAAAAAGTAAGAGAGGTAACTTGTTCAAAAAGTCTAAAATGTGCAGGTGGAAGAATATTACGTATGGCACAACAAATGGCATTTTGAAGAGCAAGCAGTGGTCAAAGCTCAGGGTCTGTGGCCGGCCCAGTGGCGCACTGCTACAGTGCGCCGCTTGGGAGCGCGGTGGCGCTCTCGCCGAGGGTTCGGATCCCACGTACAGACCGGCCGCTCACTGGCTAAGCAAGGTGCGGACGCAACACCGAGGGTTGCGATCCCGTTGCCGGTCCCGGTCCGGTACGG
>NW_007772653.1:4103-4774 GCF_000696425.1 Galeopterus variegatus | reverse complement strand
AATGCTGACTAATACAGATAGGCTACATGAGTGACCTGGATTTCCCCTTTGAAGGAAAGAGCAAATAATGGCATTCAGTGGGGTTTCCACTGTACTTAGAATAAAACTCTAGCTTCCCACCTATCACTTATGACATCACACACCACTTGACCCTTGCTTCCTGCATCCCAGACACACAGTCCTGTCAGTTTCTAGAACAGGTGAGCTTATTTGTGCCACAGGGACTTTTCATGTGCTATTTTCTCTGCCTAGAATCATTTCCCTGGCTGGCTCCATCTCACCTCACAAGTTGCCACTCCTTGGCTGTTCTCTGCCCTCTGTGTATTTTCTTCAGAGCACTTCCCACAATGGGAAATTTAATCTTTCTTTTTTGGGGGAATGTCTGTGGTTCCCACTACATAGTATCCTTCATGGAGAGGGAACCATATCAGTCTGGTTCACCCAATTTGCACAGAGCAGGGGCCTGGACCTGGTAGTGCTCGAACAAGGTTTGCAAATGAATGAATGAACAAATGAATGAAGGGATCCAGAGGTGGAGGGCAGCTTGGGGCTCTGAGCATGGCTTAAATCTCACCACATGGGTGACCCCTGCTCTGGTTGGGTGTAATGATCTAAAAGGAAGGCAGAAAACTCGAGAGTTTCTTTCTGTGACATTCCAAGTCTGTGCTTAG
>NW_007772653.1:0-3062 GCF_000696425.1 Galeopterus variegatus | reverse complement strand
AAAGTTTGTAGTTCAATATTGGTGACTCTAAGAACTATGCTCTATACTAGATCTTCAGTACGTATTTATCTCGCATAAGTAAAACTTCGTACAATTTGGAACAGCACCTCACCTATTTCCCTTCCCCTTTGTTTCTGGTGAACACCATTCTACCTATTTTTCTGAGATTTGACTATTTTAGATTTCACTTATAGGTGGGATTATAAGTATTTGCATTTCTGTGGCTTGCTTATTCCACTTCATACAGTGTTCTACAGGTTCATTTACGTTGTCACAAATGGCAGGGTTTCCTTCTTTTTTATAGCTGAATAGTATTCACCTGTTTGTGTGCAAAACATATGATACATATATAACATTTTCTTTATCCAGTCATCCATCGATAGACATCTAGGTTCTTTCAATATTCTGGGTATTATGAATAATGCTGCAATAAACATGGGGGTGTATGAATATCTTTAAAATAGTGATTTTACTTATTTATTTTTGAATGTATACCCAGAAGTGGGATTGATGAATCACATGGCAGTTCTATTGTTAATTTTTTGAATGACCTTCATAGTGTTTTCCATGATGTCTATACCAATTTACACCGGGTATATAATGATTCCCTTTTCTCCACATAAATAAGTGCTTCTGTGAGTCACTCCAGCAAACTAATCGAACCCAAGGGGAGGGTTGTGGGAACCCTGATTTGGTCAGAAGTCCAGAGCCTGGGCTTTCGACTGGCATCTAAAGTCAACGGGAGGGGCGGTCTTGGGGACTGAGCCCTCAAGTTGTGGGATCTGATGCTATCTCCAGGTAGACAATGTCAGAATTAAGTTGGAGGGCACCCACTGGTGTCCACTGGAGAACTGCTTGCTTGCTTAGTATGTGGGGAGAGTCCCCCACACATCTGGTGTCAGAAGTGTGTCGTAAGTGCACTGGGAGAAACTGAAGTTGTGTGTTTTTTCCCACTCAGTCAAAATAAATGAAAATGGCTGTGTTTCAATAAAATGTTACTTACAAAAATGAGCAGCAGACTAGATCTGGCCCCCAGGCCATAGTTTATTCCAGACCTGGAAATTGGACACTGGAGCACAACCAGCAGTTTTTCCAGCTAGGGCACGGTCATGGATGCACTCCCATCCAATGAGACATAAGGGAAAGTTATCTGGAAAGATTTTCCTCCCTAATGAAAATAGAGCCCTGTGAAGTCACAGTGCTTAGAACTGTGACAGACACTTTACAACCAAGAGGAAAAGGCCAATCTGGGGTCTGAACTTGTTGAGCTATGAAATTAACCAGCATTGAAACACCCCACCTCCCAACTTCTTGCTATGGGAAAAAAGCAAACCCTGTTGTTTTAGCTACCTTACTTGCAGCCAGACACCACCGAAACTGACAACCCACCTATCAGGCCCTTTCTCTCTCTCCAGCCTCCTTCCTCTCCCCTGGCCAGGCCTCCTTCCCTTTCTTGCTTCAAAGATCTAGTTCTTTACTCCTCCTAAATGGCCCACAGAGGCAATAGTAATCATACCCGCTAGGCAAAGAATGCTAACGGTTTATAAAGGAGTTTTCCCACATGCAATCTCATATCATCCCTACCCAGCCCTGTGAGTGACAGCTGTTCATTCACTCATTCAACAAATATCTATTGAGTGCCAAGTGGGATAATCCCTGTTTTATAGAGACTGTATTAGTTTTCTAGGGCTGCCATTGCAAATGACCATAAACTAGGTGGTCTAAAACAACAAAAAAGTATTATCTTACAGTTCTGGAGGCCAGAAGTCCAAAATCAAGGTGTGGTAGGGCCGCACATTCTCCAAAGGCACTAGAGGAGAGGCTTCCTCACCTCTTCCAGCTCTGGTAGCTCCAGGCATTCCCGAGACTGTGGTTGTGTCACTTCAGTCTCCGTCTCCATCTTACAAGGGCTTCTCCTCTGTGTCTGCATCTCTTCTCTTCTGTCTCTTATGGACACTTGTCATTTGCTTTAGAGCCTACCTAGAAAATCCAGGATGATCTCATCTCAAGATCCTTAACCTAATCACATCTTCAAAGACCTTTTTTCCAAATAAGGTAGCATTTGTAAGTGCTGGGGATTAGGATGTGGACATATTTTTTGATCGGGAGAGCCACCATTTAAGATAACTACAAATGTCAATACCATAGTATTGCCATAGTTTTCTATAGCTATCTTACAGTCCATGTTATTATCCTTATTCTAACCTAGCCTCTACAAAGTGTTTTAAAAATATTTGGATATTAATGTCACTTTTTCAAAAATATTTCCGAATGATCAGTTCTAACTTGAAACTCTTTTTCTTTAAATGAATTGGGGAACGTGTCATGGACACTAGATACAAAGCAGCACATGGTAGACTCTCTCTCTCTCTCTCTCTCTCTCTCTCTCTTTCATTCTCTCTCTCTCTCTCTCATTCTCTTCCTCTCCCTCTTGCTCTTTCTCTCTCTCTTACTATATGTACACACACTAGTATATATTATATGTATTACATATATAGTGAGAGTCAAATTATTGCAGATATCATGTGTCCATGAAACAGTACTTCTAAATCCAACAACTGGATTTAAGAAGGAAAAAGTAGATTAGACACAAGGTGAGAAATGTGTGTCTTTCGATCTTAATAGTGTAGCATCGTGTCTAGGAAAGAAATCTGAATAGTGGTGTTGGAACCGTTCTTTTACACGAATCCAAATGGAACCGGGGGAGTAAGAAACACAAACAAAAGTCCCCTTTTTCAAATTAGAGAGTAGATGGCTGAGGNAATTGGCTAATGGTGGGAAGCCCCTAGGTAGCTTCAGGATGGGGGCTGGTCACAGGAAAGACCAAGGTGGGACTTTTAGCTCCATCCCCACCCATTAGAGAGGGCAGAGGGGCTGAATGAAGGTCAAGTAGATCACCAGTGGTCAATGATTTAGTCAACATGCCTCTCCAATGAAGTCTCCATAAAAGACCTAAGAAGACAGTGTGTTTGAAGAGCTTCTGGACAGCTGAACTTATCCACATGCTGGAAGGGTGGTGCACCCCAACTCCATGGGAACAGACGCTCCTGCACTGGGGACCC
>NW_007772652.1:0-4775 GCF_000696425.1 Galeopterus variegatus | reverse complement strand
GTTCTGCTACATTCTTTTTTAAGGTATTAATTTCTTTGTAAATTTCCTCCTTCATATCCTGATTTTTTTCTCATTTCATTATGTTGTCTGATTGAATCTTCTTATATCTCAGTGAGTTTCCTTCAGATTGTTTCTCAGAATTCCTTTTCAGTCATTTCAAGGGTTTCCTGCTTTATACAGTCTGGTATTTGAGAATTACGGTATTCTTGTGATGGTGTCATATTTTCATAGGTTTTCGTATTTCTAGTATCTCTACATTGATGTCTGGTAGAGCAGTTGCTTCTTCTATTACTCTGGAGTGGGCTTTGAGGAAAGAGATGTCCTCTTCTTTTTCTGGTCTCACTGGTGACTCTTGTTGTGTCAATGCACTGACTGGTGGACCACCTGCATGGTGGCTGTGGCTACTGCTGTGGTGTTGAGCCACTTTTGTGACATCCATGGCTGTGGTGGTGGCTGTGGTGGGCCAGCCACATGGAAGTGGTGTTTTCTGCATGTTTTCTTGCCTGCTTCTGGGTGTAGGCGGTGGCCCTTGGTTCCTGCCTAGGACCCTGGGTATGCGCTTTAATCTGACTTTAAATTGAAGTAGTCATTGTTGGAGTAGGATAGGCACTTCATAGGTAGACACTTGAGACATAGATTAGCAAGACTAGAAATGATTAAAAGGATCATTTTGGTTGCAGTGTTGAGAATAGGCAGAAGAAGAGAGACCCTTCTGGAAGATATTGCAATGATCCAGGCAGAGTTGATGGTGTCTTGAACCAGGGTGGGAATGATGAACTTAGTGAGGTGTGGTTAAATTCTTTATTTACTGTGAAGGTGAATCAACAGAATTTGCTGACAGATTTGATATGTGGTATTTAGAAAGAGAGGGTTTAGAGACAATTCCAAGGTCTTTATCTTGTGAATTAAAGGATGGAATTGCCAATAACAGAGATGGGAATGATTCTAGAAGGAGGAGGTTTGAGGCTCAGTTTAGTGTATGGTAAATTTGAGATGCCCTTTAGACATTCAAAAGAAGAGATCAAGTTGGTAATTGATACATGAATCTGAAGTCCTGGCTTGGAGATACAAATATGCAATCTCAAATTAGTAGTCGATGGTTAGTAGATGGTATTTAAAGTCATGAACTTGGATGGGATCAATGAGGGAACAAGTGGAGAAGAGAAGCAGCCAAGGAAAGAGTCCTGGGAATCTTCAATGTTGAGAAGTTGAGAAGATGAGGAAGAATTAGGAAAAGGCATGGAGAAGGGGCACCTAGTGGGTAGGGGACAACCAAGTGAGGGTTGTGTTCTGGAACCAAGCAAAGACAGTGTTTCAGGGAGAGAAGTGGTCAGCTGCATCCAAACAATCAATTGACTCTTTTGGAATATGATCCATTGAGATTCTATTGTGAGGACTTAGAAATTCTTTAAAATTTTCCGTTTTATATACTAAAAAAAGGAAAAAAAAATACCACAACATAAACATTATTTAAAATCAAAGCACTTTTCTTCTAGAAAGGGAATAGAATATTCTTTTTGTTTTTCTTTATTATTCTTTGGGAGAAATATTAGAGTGAACTCACATTACTTTGTATCTTTTAATTGATGGGCTTTATATATATGCACATACACAATTATTTATGTAATAAATATTTAATTTGACTTGGGTCAAAATGCAATATTTAATGTTTAATAACCAATTATGAGCATAACCTTTAGAATTTGACAAAAAATACAAGAAGTTTCTTTTCATCTACATGCTAATGTAGAAGATGCTTGCTATTTCTACATACCAAATTATGCACTTCTGGTTCTCTAAGGTTATTTTTTTACTTTGCTGCACATTTGGGAAAAAAGTTATTCATTTGCAAGTGTGTGAAATTCATGAAGCAAATGGGACATTGTGCTAGATGATCTTTAAAGCCTCACCCAGTGTAAAGGTTCTAAGAATAATGCTTATATCTACGGCCTGTGTTAAACTAAGCTGGATGGGGTGAGGAGCTAGCAGCCCTTCAAATAAGCTGAATTAACCCCACTGCCATTTCTCTTAAGGAAAAGGCAGCTCAGCTTTTTAGAGCATATAGGTCATCAGAAAAAGTTAGATTATAAAATTCTCCAAGTCACAATCACTCCACGGAGTAATAGAATTGAATGTGATTTAAGCTTAAGCATGAGGAAAATGAATTTTTAGTTAAGAGCCATGAAAATCAGCACTATTTTATGTAGTTTAAATAGACTGCTATTCTTGGTTCAATACAGGTATTCATTCAGTTCAGTTTCCTTGAGTTCAGAGGTAATAAAAAGATACACATTTTTCTACAAATTCAATCAATTTTGGAAGGGCCTATAATTTTTAAAGCTATTTTTTGTTTAAATTGCATGACTACTAATTTTTCACTGCCAATTTCGAAGAGAAATATGACAACCAAAATCCTTCCGTATCTGTTAAGACTTCACAGAGGAAGAGGAGGTGATACGACACTAGAGTGGTCTTTTCACTTTTCAATCCTTTTCTAATGTTTCAAAGAGATTTCAAAGTTGGGCAGAATCTTCACAGAGTATTGGACGAGAAGTTTCCTGCTCAACTGTGACTCCTTTGTGATTAGTATATTGTAAACTGAATATATTTGGGAAAGTTCCATAAGCTTGCCTCATTTAAAGGAATTTCCTTCACAGTTGAAACTAGTAATGAATTAGGTTTATCAAAACTGTCTGAGAATGAAAGCTGATTTTATGGTCAAAATGGAGTAAAGTAAATTTGAAGTATTCACTGTTGGAGTAGCAAAGAAACTTCACAGGTAGATACTTGAGACACAGAGTAGCTAAACCACATTAGTTAGCATCTGAGATTCCAGAAGAGAATCCTCAGGCTTATTTTCCACCTTAGTTTTGGGGAGCAAGGCGTGTGCTCTGCACTTGACTAGATGACTACAAGGTGAAGCACCTGACTGATGAGACAAAAAGTTATATGGGTGTGGGAATCCAACAGCAAGGACTGAACTGACAAATGTTCCCTGCAAGTGTCTGTGAAGTGCTGCAGCTATTTAGAACCTATGACTGCATGAATTCTTTCCTCCGCTTTTATAATCCCCACTCTTCCAAGTTAGGTAGGAAAACCATCTTGTGTTTGGGTTTTGGTGTGTCTGTGTACATGTTCTTGCTGGAAAATGTGTTGTGAAATGCTTGATTACTTGTTTTTGGAGCCTGGGATTCCCTCTTGAGGAGCTCATCCTAGTGAAAGCAGCCCCGAGGTCCAGGTGATGTGGACCCCTCGCTGGGGAGGCAGCAGCTGTTTTGGTTGGAGTGCTAGAATCTAAACACCCCTTTCCTGAGGGGCTTCTGGGATGTGTAGTGACATTGTTCAGTTTGTCCTGATGCCCCATGGAAACAAACAGTTTGAGTGCATTCATACATTTTTTTCCTGCAGATCCTCTGACTAGAATCCAGCAGAGTCCAGAGCAGAGGCAGGCTTGGTAGCAGGAGGCTGCTGCCAGGCCAGGCAGGGGGAGACCGACTGTGCACCCTTCACCCAGCCTGTGGCCTCCACCGCCAGCCCTCCCCTTCTGGCTGGGCTGACAGTGCTGGACACCACGGAGGGTCTGGGTGAGAGCTGTGCTGTCAGGTTCACATTCCTGACATACCTCTCCCGCAGTCCAGGAAGAGACTATTTAAAAATAATAAAAATTACAGAGATTTTAGAAAAAGAGTAGTACAAAGTTAAAATATCCCTCAAATCCACCCACCCATGCTAACCATTTCTTCCAAGTCTTTTGTAAGTGTTTGTCCATAGATAACTATCCTCCTACCTCCCCTCTCTCAGAAGCTGGCCTGGCCACCTCCTCCACAGAAAACACGAGGAACAAGCCTCCGTCTCTCCCGCACCGAGCTCCAGCTCTGTGAGCACCCCTTCCTCCAGTCTCAGAAGATTTAGGTCTTCTCTTCCTGAAGGCTAATTTGTCACCTCGGTGTCCTCCACACCCTGCTCTGCAATCCAGTCTCCCCTTCGCCTGGGTGTGGGACATTTCTCTCACCTTGGCCCTTCCTCGTTGGTCAGAAACACAGTGGCCTCTCATCCATCCCAAGGACGGCCCCCACCAGGCTCCTGCCGTCGTCACAAATCTGTGAGAAGAATCGGCTCTGTAGTCTCACCCACCATTCATGTTTTCCTTTTTTTCTTTCAGTGACTTGTTTTATTTTTCAATTAAAAAAGAAGTGCATGCATATAGTAAAAAAAAAAAAAAAAAAAAAAAAAAAAAAAAAATCCAACAACACAAGGAGGTATAAATGAAGATTAATTTTTCTTCTCGCTCCATATCTCTAGTCTCCTAGTTCCTCCCACAAGAGGCAACTATGTTATGATCGTGTTCTTCCAGAAATAATTCTGTGCGTTAGCAAGCATATATGCCCATCTTCCCTCCCCCACGCCCTCGAATCATCCGTATTTAAACAAAGGGAAAGCGATGGAAACATGCCAAACCCACCATTGCCCTGGACTTGCAGCCTGCGTTGGGTCTGGGCCCTCGGCCCTCCCCGCACGGGTTTTGAGCTGCCCCCTCGCCCCCCACACACCTGCAGGCCGCCTCCTTGTGCTCCTCCTCTGTTCTGCCCCCAGAGGTCGGGCACAAGTCCCAGCCATGCCTTGGGTGGGGTGTGACCGTGGCTGTCCTTGTCCCAGTCTAGTGACTTGGGTGGCCGGCCTCTTCTCCACCTGCTATCCAGGTACTCAAGGGTCTAGGTCTGCAGGATGCATCCCTCGGGCTCGTTCATCTGCTGTGGGGTGGGATAGGTCTGGGG
>NW_007772651.1:0-4775 GCF_000696425.1 Galeopterus variegatus | reverse complement strand
ACAAACCAGCTGGTTTACCTCTTCAATAAAAATAAATAAATAAATAAATGGCTCTGCTAAAATGCAGTGCACATCTGTCTGCACAGTTCTAAACAAAGGCATGCAGACTTGAAATTTTGTTTTAACTCTGTAGGTTTTCTATGAGAACAAGACACAGCGTGCCTTTGTTTTACATCATTGATGCACACATAAAATCCTTTCCTCATCTCCCCACCTGGCTCCAAGAACATATAAGCTATTATTTAAAAAGAGAATATAAAGAAAAAGCTCTGTTTAAAATCACATATCTCATCCATTAGTAACAAGTTGAAAATTATTTAAAAGAAAAAAAAACCTACATGGGCAAAATTAGTGCACTTTCCTGACCAGTCATCCCTTCCTTGGAAATTTATCACTTCTATTATTTTCTTTCCTGCCTTGGTGGTTTACTCCACAAAGGACTGTCATCACTTGAGGCTTCAATTGCTGCAATGATTTTTAATGAGTCTGATTTCAATTTCTTCCCACTGTAATATATTTAAACTCTGCCGTGCTTGTAACTTCCTAAACTAACTATGCCCATGTAATTTTCTTGGTAAAATATCTTAAAGTTTTATCATTTATTCATTGAATAAATATTTGATGCTTATTAAGGTCTACTCCCTATTGTAGGTTACATGGATACAATTATATACAAAACATAAAATGCCTCTAATATCATGAAGCTTAAATTCTAATTTTAAAAAGTACAGAGTAGTGTGATGGAGAGTGATAGGGTAAAGGCTGCTTTACAAGCATTGTCAGGGAGAGGCCTTCTAAGCTGCTGACATTCTAGTTAATTTATCTAGGGGATTCAGCCAGAAAAATTACTGAAAGCAGAGTATTTTAGACAAAGTGCAAAAACTAGTGTAAAACACTAGAGCAAAAACAAACTTCTAATGTCTGAAAAGCACAGATGATCTGCTTTGCCCCAGACAGAACATGAGGAGGAGATGGGCAAGAGATGAGGTAGGAAAGGAAGACTGGGCCAGATGGTTCTGGGATTTCCATGCAATAGAAAAGGCTTTGTGTTTCATTCTAAGTGCTATGTGATTCTAAGTGCCTGTGATTCATTCTGAGTGTTATGTGATTTTAAAGTGGAATTAGGATTCTTTTGATTCCAAGTTAAATAAGCTCAATTTGAAAAGGAAAGAAGGAGAATTTAATGGAAAAATATTGGAATATCTCAAAAAACTCAAGGGTAGCTGTGGAGTTCTCAAGATCAGAACTAGGGATTGGAGAACTACTGTGAATAAATGATCATTTTTTTCCATGTTTGCTTCTTGTAGTGTGTTTGCTTTGTCATTCTCTCTTTCTTTGAAACAGACTTTTTTTTGCTCCTTGTGGAACACGGCCATCAACAGCTCCCAAATGCCATAGTTTATTACTAGTACAGAACCCCTCCTGTCTTCCTGCCAATTTCTGACTTTGTCTCTCTGTCTCTGTCTCTCTCTCTCTCTTTCCCTGTTCCTTCTAAAATTTTCACCTAGGTCATGATTATACAACCAACTATGGACATCAGAAAAGCCATGAGCGAGGAAAACATTCATAGGCAGATGTACTACTGTGCTGAACATACAGCCATTCCTGAAAATGGAGATTAAGACAAAAAAATAAACAAATAGCTCTATATTGTAATAATGATTCATACTTTCCAAGCACTTGTGATTTTATATGGCTGTCTCTAAGCAATAGTATCAAGTGGACATGAAATGAGTTACCCCAGTTTTGGAGATAAATTAACTTTTAAGCATTTAATGTCTTGGTTGTGGTCAGCAGCTAGTTGTTGGCTGAGAGACGAGTTCTAATTTTGAGACAAAGTTATCTTCATATCCATATATGTAATGCAATTCATAAGATTAAAGAAAGCATTTTACCCCAGTAATGAAGGGCCCCCATAATTTTTTCCCAAATGTTTTCGATGTGAACTTTCCATGCAATTTTTAATGAGTTACTCAGGGCTCTCAAAGGAAACCTACATTCTACATCTCCACAAGGATTGGTTACATTAAGTCTTATATTCCTGTTTATTTTAGGAAATACTTAAAGTATAAATCTCCTTGATAATCAATTGTTATCCGTATATGACTCAATATGATGGATAAGCTGAGAAAACTTGCCAAATTTAATTCCATACAAACTTATCACTGTATTCTCTGAATTCCCTCTTAGTAATCACAAAATTCCAAGATATCCTTACACTGTTTATCATACCATCTCCTAACCCTTTTCTTTAACTGATATATGGCTATTCCTTGATGATGCTCTTTCTCCAGAGACACACAATAGGAGATATTTATCTACCCAACACCATATAATTTGGGGACAAGAGGTAGGATAGCTGCCATTACTCATTAGAAATATTTACCTTAGGTTTACAGTCTTCCTCTAGACTTCTTTTTATCATCTTTCTTGGTGACTTCAGCATCTAAGGTAATGATCCCTTCAAAATTTATTTGTATCCGTATTCCTCTCTCCATCACTGTGTCTAAGTGACCATCACCTTTAGGCAACTAATCAGTTTCTCATCATCCTAATTTGTCACCTACAATCCATCCATTCATCTTAAATATTCCTTTTATATCTCAGATGGGAACATATAAATGCTCACCTACAATCCATCCATTCATCTTAAATATTCCTTTTATATCTCAGATGGGAACATATAAATGCTCTTCTTAAAACATTAACATGATTCCTCTTCTACTTAGAAAAATACCCTATGCATTATTTCCAGAAGCCTAGCAGAACCTGGCAATTCAAACCTCTGAAGCTCACCTGATGCCTCTTACAGTTCACTTCATTCTCTTTATTTTTTCTTCTCTTAAAAACCCTCTGACATTCTCTGGATAATGTTATGTTTTCTTCCTGCTTCAGGGTCTTCACAGTAACTTTTCTCTCTCTCTCTCTCTCTCTCTCTCTCTCTCTCTCTTTCTCTCTCTCTGAAATTCAGAATATGGTCCCCTTATATTCCCTTAAATATAGATATAGTTGGTTCTTTCTTATCCTTTAACTTAAATACCAACTCTTAAAATAACTTTCTATCTAGTAAGTTCTTAGTTTTTATAACAGCCTGTTACCGTATTCCTCTCTCCATCACTGTGTCTAAGTGACCATCACCTTTAGGCAACTAATCAGTTTCTCATCATCCTAATTTGTCACCTACAATCCATCCATTCATCTTAAATATTCCTTTTATATCTCAGATGGGAACATATAAATGCTCACCTACAATCCATCCATTCATCTTAAATATTCCTTTTATATCTCAGATGGGAACATATAAATGCTCACCTACAATCCATCCATTCATCTTAAATATTCCTTTTATATCTCAGATGGGAACATATAAATGCTCACCTACAATCCATCCATTCATCTTAAATATTCCTTTTATATCTCAGATGGGAACATATAAATGCTCACCTACAATCCATCCATTCATCTTAAATATTCCTTTTATATCTCAGATGGGAACATATAAATGCTCACCTACAATCCATCCATTCATCTTAAATATTCCTTTTATATCTCAGATGGGAACATATAAATGCTCTTCTTAAAACATTAACATGATTCCTCTTCTACTTAGAAAAATACCCTATGCATTATTTCCAGAAGCCTAGCAGAACCTGGCAATTCAAACCTCTGAAGCTCACCTGATGCCTCTTACAGTTCACTTCATTCTCTTTATTTTTTCTTCTCTTAAAAACCCTCTGACATTCTCTGGATAATGTTATGTTTTCTTCCTGCTTCAGGGTCTTCACAGTAACTTTTCTCTCTCTCTCTCTCTCTCTCTCTCTCTCTCTCTCTTTCTCTCTCTCTGAAATTCAGAATATGGTCCCCTTATATTCCCTTAAATATAGATATAGTTGGTTCTTTCTTATCCTTTAACTTAAATACCAACTCTTAAAATAACTTTCTATCTAGTAAGTTCTTAGTTTTTATAACAGCCTGTTAATCTATTGGTTTATTCTGTTGTAAAGTGGCATATGGCAAAGATGCATTAAATTATTTTTTTTCATAAATATCAGTATCCTTTAATAGTTAGAAGTAAATTAGGGCTATATATCTCTTTCTAATTTCATAAGTTACCATGAAAATAAGCTTCAGATCAACTTCTGCCATACAGTAAACATCTACTAGAAAAAAAAAACAAAAAACAAAAAACAAAACACTCAGAAATATTTAACATTCACTTCCAAGACTTTGTATCATTTCATAAACTCATTTTATAACATATGCACTAGAATCAAATTAAACAGTGTACGATTGCCAATTAACCGTACAATCAAACGTGCTCGAAGTCAGTGGCAAATGAAAGACTTTCAAGTTCAAGTGTCAAGCGTCACTTCAAAGAGTAGAGACAACCGTGCTCATCAGATTCTAATATACTGTTTAGGTAAGGACAGATACATCCACACAGCATTTCTAACACACTTATTTTGAATACCACACACGTCATTAACAATAATTCATTTCTAACACTGATTATGTTAATTAGTAAAACACCTGTGCTGATCAGAAATAAATATAGTAAATGAAAAGATGGTTGGGCTTCTTCTGCAGTGGTTTTTAAATACTATTTAATCACCTCTGTAGAATGTAATCCTGATAAGGACATTGGATAATTGGGGGTGTGTGCATATATGAATTTATATGTATGTGTGTGCATTATATTTACATGTAGAAATATATAACATAATATATAAATATATAATTATATTATAAAAACTATATTTATGCATGTGTATATA
>NW_007772650.1:4054-4775 GCF_000696425.1 Galeopterus variegatus | reverse complement strand
GGGGCCTTGGTGTTATCAGCACCGCACTCTCCCGAGTGAGCCACGGGCCGGCCCCCTCATTATAACTTTCTGATGTATACGTTTAGTAACTGTTTATCTTCTATATGCCATATGCCATGTGAAATTCTACTCACAGAAATGTTGTAAGCACCAATGAAATCTCATGTGTGAAGGGAGCATGATAACTAGAAATTGACTATACCAATGAATATATGCTTAATCATTTAGAATCAAAGAATAGTAAATTAATTGATTTGATTTATAGCAGAAAGTTAAGTGAATTTCTTCTAGAAGGAAGAAAATAATTTAGTAGACTTTAGACCAAAAAAAACCCATACCAGTTGTTTTTGAAACATAACATCTTTTCCTTGCATTAAAAGGAGCCAAATACCCACACAATGTCATCAAAAACAGGATCACTCTCAGGCAGATTCAAGCCTCTCTCTCCTTAAGTCTGAGTTCAACTGTGACCTTTCCGAGGGCCCTTCCAAATGACGATTCTCCGTCTTAGAAGCCTGTTTCATAGCACAGAAAGTGTCTGGTCTTGGGTTTCAGAAACATCTGATTTTGAGGAAGCTCCTTTGAAAGATATCAAGGCAGACATTAAATTAACAGGACTAAAATGAGGAGTTACGAGCATGGGTTCAACGAAGCAAGCAACTCTTTTCACATGTGCTTGAGAAAGCATCCCTCCCCTGTAGGTTCAAGAAAGAACTATCAA
>NW_007772650.1:1709-3205 GCF_000696425.1 Galeopterus variegatus | reverse complement strand
CTCTTTTCACATGTGCTTGAGAAAGCATCCCTCCCCTGTAGGTTCAAGAAAGAACTATCAATTGCTGCTAAAGCTTAAGAAAGTAGGCTAGAGACCAGACTAAATAATGGCACATTCCATAGAATATGGGGAAAGGGAGGATGCCCAGGCATGGAGCTTCAAGAGCTTTATGGGTATGACCTCAGCAGTCATATAGGGTCCTGCCCTTAGTAAGACCAATCTGGCTTAATGCGCTGCTGTTGCAGTATTAACATTCTTAATTTATTTAGCAAGGAGACCCACACTTTCATTTTTCTCTGGGCTGGCAAAGTTTATAGTCGGAATGCCCAGAGGCAATTCCGTGGGCTTTCTAGCTGCCACAAGAAATGCTGATTGAAAGCAAAAGGACTGCAAACAGGGACTCCTGTGACTGTTTCCATCCAGATTCCCAAGACACAGCCAGCAGCTCTGGTGTCTCCTGTTTTCTAAACCAGCCACAGTTACCACCACCCCACAACAGCTCTCCTCAAACCACCTTCAACACCCCTGCATTTCTGCATTCTCAGAAGCTCAGAATCAGAAGAAAGAAGGCATTTCGTAAAAGGAACAGGTTTGGATGAAAATTTCAAGACCTTGGACTCTTTTCTCAAATGCCAGCACTTCAAGTTAGGCAGCCCTCAGCTATGCACAGAGGTCCCTAAAGAGATTTCTGGCCCCTGCGAGCTCTGGTGCTTCCCCCATCACCCCCAGCCCCCACTGCCAACCTCCTGGACCTCAGTCCTGCTTTTTCTCCACTCTCAACAGCAGGCATGTCAAACCTTTTCTGAGTGAACCCAGCACCTTTAGAATCCTTCCCTTTTAATTATCTATTTTTTTTAAGTTACAGTTTGTTACCTTAAAAAAGAGTGGAAGCAAAAAGAGGAAAAAAAGCAAAAAAGCATAAACTTCTGTTGATTTTAGTGCAGGCTGCTTGAAGAAAAGGTTGAGCTGAAAATAACTGCAACACTAGTGCCCCAAAGAAATCACAACCTAGGTGAAAATTTGAGTGGTCCCACAGTGCCATCTAGGGTCTAGTAGCTAAGATGACAACTTCTGATCTTTTCTGCTGATCTTTGTTACGCACATTCAAGTTCTCAGGACATTTTGTACGCTCTTTTCTCAAATCAGCTGGTCTCAATGTCCACGCTCATGGGCAAACTAAAAGGTATGAGAAATTTGGGGGGGGAAGGTCTGGAATAAAAAAATGATTTAATTGGCACATTAGAAGAATCCTTTCGGTACTATGTGGAAATTAGTGCTGGAAGTAGAAAGTGGAAGCCATAGGAAGAGCAGTTAGTAAACTAATAATGTGAAAGGAAGATGACTTGGACTAGGTTGGAGATGGCGAGAGATGGCCAGACATGGAAGTACTGGGGGAAATTTGCTGAAGAATTTGATGTAGGGGCGTAAGAAAGACAGATGTCAAGGAGGACTCCAAAGGTTTTTTTTTTTTTTTTTTTTTTTTTTTTTTTTTTTCT
>NW_007772650.1:0-771 GCF_000696425.1 Galeopterus variegatus | reverse complement strand
TTTTTTTTTTTTTTTTTTTTTTTTTTTTTTACCTGAACAACTAAAACAACTTTGTTGCCATTTACTAAGTCAGACAAGGTGAGAAAACTCAGTCCAAGAAGATCCCATAGCTCCATACAAACAAATTCCCAGGAAGCATCATATGAGGAACAAGAAAAGAAGCTGCCCATTTCTGATCAGTATGAATCAGCAGAAGGAAGAATCTCAATGTTAAAGCAAGTTCCAAGTTTATAATCTAATATGGGAGCAGAGAGGTTAATTGTAACTCAGTACTTTGTCTTACTAAATCATGTCCAGGGAAAACATGGGGTGGGTGAAAAAAAAAAAAAATCCCAACAGAGCAAGTTTAAAAGGGATAGGGAGAAATGATAAAATTGTTTGAAAATTGCCTTTGATGAGTCAGACTATTTCAAGCTTAGTTAACATAAAAACTCAAGGACTGTTAACAATTTTTGTCATCTATGTATTCATCATTGTTCTATACCTCCTTGTACACTGGAGGTCCCCGTGCACTCATTTGTTCATTCAAGTATTCAATGAGCAACTGCCATGAGCCAGTTGATGTGCCCAGAATTGGGGGAGGACAGAGATAAACAAGACAGGGCCTATGTCCTCAAGCACATGGACACCCAATGGGTGATACCACTGGTAGCTAGAAACGTCACAATGTCCTTTTTTTTTTTTCCTTTTTGTCTTTTTTCGTGTCTGGCAACGGATCGCAACCCTCAGTGTCGCGCCCATACCGGACCGGGACCGGCAACGGGATCGCAA
>NW_007772649.1:2966-4775 GCF_000696425.1 Galeopterus variegatus | reverse complement strand
TCTTTCTCTTCTTTCCTCCAAATTCTGTGTTCTCAGAGAGGAGATTAATTACCCTTACTAAATCTTGTATATCCAGCCCTAGCTCAATCGTCTGTGACTAAAGGCTGGGAGTAATGTTGTACCAAAATGGTAGCTCCCACTAGAAATTTACAGATAGAAGAAAGGAGGTGCTCTCCAGAAAATAGCAGGGGAGATTTCAGAAGTTGTGATTGTGTGGGATAGACAGTCTAATAGGTCTCCTTTACAAGAAAATTTATAATAATGTTTACTCATTATGAGGATCCAGTGAATTTCATCTAAAACACTCTTGTATTTGTTGAAGTAAATGCTCAATAAATGTAGCAGGTTATAGTATTGGGTACCCAACATGTTCAGTTGTTTCCTTGAGTTTTGAGGTAGAAAACAGAGTGGATTGCCATTTGGGAAAGAGAAAAAGTCAGTGCATAAGCTCAAGGAGGGAATGAATAAAATGCCATGGGATTTCGTCTTTGAACTAAAATTAGTGCATGCTTCTCTTTAAGGAAGAGATCCTTTGGTTATAGGGAGACTCAAATATATGGGAATTGTTTTCTCCTTCTTTTAAAAATGTTCATAATCATGAATGTACATTTAGATCACCTGAGGTGCTTTAAAAATACTGATGCTTAGGTCCCACCTCCAGGAATTCTATTCAATTTGTCTGGGTGGGGCTCATGCATTAATTTTTCAAAAAGCTTCTAAGATGAGTCTCATATGCAAAGAGTGCAGAATCACTGACTTAAAGTGAGAAGCAGTTGCCTGAAGATCTGAGCCTATTCTAAGATGACACCAGGGCCAAAAAACCACGTGGTCACAGGCAGACATTGGCAAGGCTCTAAGGTGATGTCTTCCTGGGGAGGTGCTGTACTGAAAATGTTGATGAGTTTCTTCTGGAGTAAGATCTGTCTTTGGTAATTACAAGAGAAATAACCAAAACTCAGGTGGATCTTGTTAGTGTCAAGTACACTCCTACTGGCTCCAATTTGCTGTGCTCTTAATTCACCATCTCCCATTGGAAATGATATTAGAGCATATTAGGAAGAGCTCTTAAAGGCCTAAGATGATGGGATAACAGGTTCAAGTGGCCATTTCTGATACACAGCCAAATTTCAAGAGTGGAAGAATATACACTTGCTTCATTGGTACACCAGGGAGGGCCACTTTGGTCTTACCATTTGCCCACGTTCTAGACAGTGACAATATTGCCCAGCCCAGGCAAAGCTTGAATTTGTACAATGCTTTGCAACTTATAAAGTTCTCTTATAAACATCTCAGTGTTCCCCAAAGTATGATAACATGAAACACAGGAAGCATATAAGATGATTATAGGTGGTACGTGGGAATTTCAAATAGTTATCTTAATGCATAGTAGGGAAATCATAAGTAGCAAGTGAAGATTATGGGTTCACAGATATTATTTCTTATGATTGAGTAGATGGTTAAGGTTTTTTCCTCCCCTTTTGAGTTGATTTAAAGAGAATTATCAATTTCAGGTGGTGGGTGGATATGGTAAGAAACTGTGATGTGTTTTGAGGATGATCAAAGTTTGGGGAACACTGTGTTATTTCATGAAGTCACCCACAGTCTAGACTGAATAAACTGTCACTTGTTATTAGCTACATTTTATGGATTAGGTTTTGAGTGTTTAAATAAGTCATCCCATTTTTCTACAGGCTGAAATTCGAACTGCAGGCCTCTTTCCACTCCCTGACTCTTTTACGAAGAGTGTCTAAGACAGAGCCTCTCTCTTCCTCACAGATTAGGGAGTGCTTCGTGGAGGCATTCCTATTC
>NW_007772649.1:0-2064 GCF_000696425.1 Galeopterus variegatus | reverse complement strand
TTTTCCATCCTTGCAATGGCAAACCTGTCCCCTTACTGCTCAATAAGAACTCTTGATGCCCACCTCTTTGGGCTCATTCCAGCTCTTGTCTCCTCATTCACCCTCAGATCTGATATTAAATGCTGCCCATCCAGAACCAGCCTTTTCTCTCTCCCTACCTCTGATATGCCAGGTGACAAATCACATCATATTCCCCTTGCTTGTAGGACTTCACCCTGGCCCTGGAAGTTTGGTGCTATTACCGATGGGGATGGGACAGGTGTCTGGCACTACACTAGCTGCCTTAAATCCTAAAGAATTAATTTTAAATGGTGGGTTATCAGCATCAGGGAAGATATTTTCAAGCAAGGGATGGCTTTGCCCCACACAGGCAGGCTCTCACTTCAGCTTTTATAAGGTCAGTCTAGACCAGGTTAATAGGGCTTTCAGAATAATAAAGGGGAAGAATCAGAATTTGTCTGCTCTTGTTAAGTCCAAACCTTGCTTGTATATTAGAATATGTACAAATCAGCACAGGTGGTAGGTTGGCTGGCCTCCAGGTCAAATTAGGCAAAAGGGAGTGGGGGCTTCTCATTAGTGTCCAGGAAGCCAACAGGCTCAACATCATTAATAGCAGAGCATCCCCAATTTGTCTCCAGATGATTGAACCACTGAGAGAGGGGCTATAGGGGAAGTTATCAACACGTCATTAGATGAGAAATATTCCAAAGTTCTCTCAAAGGGCTCCTAGCTTACACCATCAGCTACCTGGTGCAAAAGCCTCTTTCTGCCTTTGCATATGAGCATCACAATGGGAAATCTGCTCCAAGTCAAAACAGAATACAGATACCTGTGCAGCCCTCTTGATAACACTGCTGTCCTCTTATGTGGGATCACAGAAAAGCAGTTGAACGGTCTTCAGATTCCAAGGCTGGGGGAGGACTGGATGTGGGGGATTCAGGGAAGCTCCTGTTAGATTTGTTGTTGCAGTTTCAAAGTTCCATTTCTGGGCCACAGAGTATCTTCCAAGGTATGTGTGGGCTTAATGCAAAAATAACAAAGTTAACAGCCAGCCTGTGACTCCTTCAAAGGGAGTTATTTCTCGAGTGTTTTTATGACCCACCTTACGAGGACAGCACTGAGGATGGAGACATCAGTTCAAAGGTTTGTTTAGTTTTTCAGGGACAAGTCGTATTTTGGTGACTCATCCTAACAACAGTTATAAGGGAAAAGCTGCTGAAGGTTAAGAGCATTAAACATAAGGAACATGAAACAGTTAAATGGCAAAAAATGTAATACTCCAAGCCCTATGCTAGGCAGAAGTGCAGTGACTCTCAGCCTTGGCTATGCATTAGAATTGTCTGTGGCATTCAAAACAATCCAATTAAAAAATTCAAACTGATGCTAACCCCCTAACTAATTAAACCAGAACCCTTGGAGATTCTCTCAGGCATCCATATTTTTTGAGCCTTCCCAGGTGATTTCAGTGTAAAGCCAGGGTGTAGACCACTGACCTAAACTGACAGAGTTGAGTGAGTTTTGTTTCTTCCAGAAAATAAACAGAGGCAATTGGTATAAATAAATATATGTGATACAGGGTATTAGATGCAACAACAGGAATGTGTGCCATACAAGGTATAATGGTTTTGAAGAGAGCAGAGTGACTAATTTTCCTTGGGAGGATGAGGGAATATTTCTTGGAAGAGTTAATGTCAGAATAATTTTGAAGAAAATATCGAATTTTACCAACATGGGAAGTGAGGGAGAAGATTTGAAGGAGAAGGAAGCTCACATGCTGTGAGCCCAATTAGAGAAAAGCCAACAAGATGCTGGAAATTCTCCACCCAGTAACTATCAGATACAGAACAACTTGTGCAGAATGGCCACACCTAACCTGGAAGCTGCTTTTGACTGAGGAGAAATCAGTGGCTAGAAAAATCCACTTGTCCCTTCAGTGGAGCTCAGAGAGTTGGAGCCAAGAGGTGGAAAGCAGAACTTGTGTAGAGGTGCTGATAGAGTTTGGATGTGCTGTCCCTGCCAAAACTCATGTGGAAATCTGATCCCCAATGTGGCAGTGTTGGGAGC
>NW_007772648.1:0-4776 GCF_000696425.1 Galeopterus variegatus | reverse complement strand
CAGGTCATTTAGTCAGAGAACCTTCTACCAAGGATAAGCAAGATGTCAGTGTTTCTCATCACGCCTACTGATATCTGATGCTAAAGCTAATTCCTAATGAGCCCGGTTTAGATATGCAGGCTCCCTTATTTTGCCCAGCTCCCACTAGCATAATGGAGGCTCTACCTTGGGTGCAGTGCACTGATCATTCTGGGGCCCCACCCATCCCTGCTCTGTCTTCACACCAGTAGAGGCTAACAAGGAGATCCCAGGCTCCTGACTACTCTCTACTAATTGCTTGGCTCCTACAGTGAGGTTGCCACTTAGAAAACAAGCTTGCCATTGTCTCTACCCTCAAATCTAAAGTTTTGGCACATAAATTTTGCCTGGAAAAGAAACAGTTCATAAAACAAAGAATTCATAATCTCTTTGCATAAACTTACATCAGTTGCAACAGAGAATGAAGAAATTTAAGCCAAAAGGCACTCTCAAGTGGAGGTTATGGTGACAAGCAATTGGGAAGAGTTTCAAGATACAGGCTAATCTATAGACCACCTAGTTTTCAGGAAAGACCCAGGGAATAATACAGCTAGGAACAAAAAGGAGGCCTCCAGAGTGAGAACAAAAATCAAACACTGACTTTGGAAACTCTTTCTTCAAAGGAACTAAAAATTAAATGAATTAGGTTTAGAAAAAGTTATTCCCCAGGGCATTGGTGAAAATAATAGAGCAATCAGTTTTAATTAATGGAGTTTAATTACTAGGTGTTGTAAGGGAAAAAGAGCAAGAAAGCCCTACCTATGACAGTATCATCACAGGGTGACTCTGGAATGCCTAAAGCTGCACCTCTCAGAGAAACAAAATCATAATCTAAGAATTGTGGGAGGGAAATAAACTTTACTAAAGTAATCTAGTCAGTGACTATAAAAACCCTCAGGCAAACCAGATATTTGAAATATATATGTATTTCAAAAATTTTGTGGAAAAATAGAATTAAAAGATAATACAAATATTTTCATGAACTTTTTGAAGACCTCTTATGTAAATGGATGTGTGTGTGTATAACTTTAAAGTAACTATAATAAACATGTTCACAAAACTAAAAGAATCATGATTTAAAAAGAAAAGTATGATGACAATTTCATTTCAAGTGGAGAATATCAAATGGAAATTATGGAGGTAAAGAGTGCAGTATCTGATTAGCTCCAATAAAGAGACTTAACAGTAGATTTGAACAGACAGAAGAAGAACATGCAAACATGAAGATTGATGGATGGAATGGATGGAGGTTATGTAAGTAAAAAAAAATAGAGAGTTAAAAGAATGAAGAAAAACTAAAAAGAGTACCAGGAAAAATGTGGGATCCCCAACATAGACTTAATGTGAATGAATACCAAAGGACAAAATATAAAATAAAATAATATAAAATAAAGAATGGCTGAACATGGATGAAACTTCCCAAATTTGTCAGAAAATATTAACCTACACATTCGGTAAGATCAATAAACTTCTAGTAACATGAGTGCATTAAGATCTACAGACACATTATAGTAAAAATGCTGAAAGTCAAAGAGCAAGTAAAACATCTTGAAATCAGCAGCAGGAAAATGACTTATTATTTACAAGGGAATATAATAAGATTAACAGCTAATGTCTCAGAAAAATAATAGAGTTCAGAAAGCAGTGGGATAACACAGATTTAAAGTGCCCAAAGGGGAAAAAAAAATAAATGTCAACCGAACATTCTATATTCAGCCAACCTATATTTCAAGAATGAAAGTTAAATAAAGGCTTTTCCAGATAAACTAACACTAAAAAATTTATTTTTTGGTAGACTTGCCTTACAAGAAATACTTTAAAGGAAGGTTTATCAGGCTGAAAACAAGTGATCTTGGATGATTTTTCTAATACACACATATGCATAGGTAAAATGTAACTATAACAGAAAGTAGAAATGGCTTTTTCTCCTTTGTTCTCTTAGCTAGTTTATTAAACACTTGTATAAAAATAAAATGAATAATATATTTTAGGTTTATAACATATAGAAATATGTCGAGTCTGCAGCTGGGCGACCCAAACAGCCCTTGCCTCACTATCAGTCTCTCCCTTGGTGTTCCTTCTGGTGGGCGAGTGAATAGCCCAGATTCCTCTTTCCCTCCAGTCTCCATTGGAAGGAGATGGGGGAAGAGAGCCATGAAGAGAGGTGAGCACAGCCACCGGCCCCAACCAGCCCATTAAAGGACACTCAGATGCCGTGGGGGTTCTGTTGAGCAGTTCCGTTTATTATCACAGAAGCACTTGCTTTTAAAGGCAAATGGGGAAGGGAGGTTTTTACAACCTCCAATCAGCTTAAAGGTTAGGAGAGCATGCATCCTGCCTCAGTGCCTAGTTATTGCAATCACGCAGCGTTCACGAGTGTGGAAGCGCGTATTTGGCCAATAAGGACTAAGGCAAGGTTCCTGCAGACACTCCCACCGTACTTCCTCCCTGCGTCATCTTAGGCTGCAACATTAATACGCCCTTGCGGGTCCATAGTGATGCCGCTTATAATGTCACTTAAGGTGGCGTTAGTTTTTAAGGCCCTACAGAAATATATGTATGATATGTCTGCCAAACAGCACAACACAGTTGGGTGGGAGCACATACATATTGAGTTAAGTAAATTATTACAGATGATAAAGTAATAATTATAACAATGCATTCTTGGGTTTTTAATATTAATAGATTGTAAAATATACATAACAATAATACAACAAAAATGGAGAAAAGGAATAGAGATCTGTAGGAGTAATATAGATCACTAGAATTAATAAGTATAAATCAAAAGCTAATTCAGATAAGTTATTTATGATAAACCCTGAAGCAACTATTAATCAATATAAAAAAAATAAGTTGAAAAGCATCATTAAGGAATCAAAGTACTCCAATAGATAGTATTCACGTTTTGAAAAAGAAAGCAGCAAAGAAGGAACAGGTGAGCAAAAACCTATGAGATATGTAGGAAAAAAAAGTAAAATGACAACCATAGCTATGTAAATAATATAAAGGTCACAATGTAAATAATAACATTAAATGTGAAGCATTAAATAATCCAATCTAAAGGCAGGTGTTGTCAGACTGCTCTTAAAAAGAAACAAACAAACATGATCCAAATATATGTAATCTATAGGAGACACAGTTTGATTCAAAGACTCAGATCAAGAGTAAATTAAGTGCCAACTTGATTGGATTGATTGATGCCTAAATAGCTAGTGGAGCATTGTTTCTTGGTGTGTGTGTGAGGGTGTTTCCAGAGGAGACTGGCTTATGAGCCTGTTGAGCGAGAGAGAAAGCCCTGCCCTCATTGTGGATGGGCATCATCCAGACAGCTAGGAGCCCAGCTAGAAAAAAGGAAGCAGAAGAAAACGTGAGATGGTTTTACTCTCACTCTCTCTCTATTCTCTAAAGTGGGAGGCCTCTTTTTCTTCCTGACCTTCCTGTCAGACTCTAGGTGCTTCAGCTATTGCAATCTAGGACTTGAACCAGCAGCAATAGCAGCCTTTCATGGCCTCTCAGGGCTTTTGCCTCAGACTGAGGACTGTACTGTCAACTTCTCTGGTTCTGAGGCTTTCAGACTTGGAATTGAGTCATGCTACTGGCTTTCCTGGGATCCTCACTACCAACTTCCCTAGTCCACCAGTTTGCAGATGGCCCATGGTGGGACTTTTCTTTATAATCATGTGAGCCAATTCCCCCTAATAAATTCCCTTTCATATGTCTGTGTATATATATGTACACATATGTGTATGTATCCTATATACATATATACATATATACATATGTGTGTGTATCCTACTGGATCTGTCCCTGGGGTAAGCTCTGACTCTGAATAATACATAGGTTTATTATGCAAACAGTAAGAAAAATTTAAAAAGCCAAAATGGCTATACAGATTTGGGATCAAATAGATGTTCAAACAAAAATATTATTAGAGACACAAAGGAAAATTTCATAATGTAAAAGAGGTCAATCCATTAGAAAGACAAAAATTGAAAACACATAGATTTAATAAATGAGCATCACAATCCATAAAGCAAAACTGACAGAAAATAAAAGAGAAATAGATAATTCAACAATAACAGTCAGATGTTTTAATATCCCATTTTTAATAACAGAACAATTAGAAAGAAAACCAATAAAAAAAAATACAATGTAAACAACATGATAAACCAAGTAGACCTAACAGACTTTTATAGAACATTACACACAACAGAATGTACATTCTTGTTATGTGAACACATGTCGGGCCTTAAAAACTAACACCACCTTAAGTGACATTACAAGCGGTGCCATTATGGGCCCACAAGGGCGTAATAATGTGGCAGCCTAAGATGGCGCCGGGAGGAAGTAGGGTGGGAGTGTCTGTGGGAATCTTGCCTTAGCCCTTATTGGCCAAATACACACTTCTGCGCTCGTGAACACTGCAGTGATTGCAATAGCTAGACATTGAGACAGGATGCATACTCTTGTAACCTTTAAGCTGATTGGAGGTTGTAAAAACCTCCCTTCCCCATTTGCCTTTAAAAGCAAGTGCTTGTGTGATAAGAAACGGAACTGCTCGACAGACCCCCTGCCACGTCTGAGTGTCCTTTAATGGGCTGGTTGGGGCTGGTGGCTGTGCTCACCTCTCTTCATGGCTCTCTTCCCCCATCTCCTTCCAATAGGGACTGGAGGGAAAGAGAAATCTGGGCCATCCACCCGCCCACCAGAAGGGACACCTAGGGAGAGACTGATAGCGAGTCAAGGGCTGTAGGGGTC
>NW_007772647.1:0-4776 GCF_000696425.1 Galeopterus variegatus | reverse complement strand
AATGTAATTCCTGTTCTTTTAATGGTAAAGTTTTTGTTGGTGTTTTGTTTCTTTCATTATTTTTATCACTGTTTCAAGATTTTCTCTGTCTAATCTTCTGAGATTTGAATATGATATGCCTACATGTATGTATGTATATATACATATATTTGTTTTTATCCTGATGGGTGTTCTCTGAACTTCCTGGATGGCGTATTTGTTTGATGTCTGTCACTAATTTTGGATGTCTGTCAATATTGCTGCAAATATTCCTTCTGTTCCTGTTTCTTTTCCTTGTGGTATTCCCATTATGTGTATGTTATAAGTTTTCAATTTTCTAGGAGAGATTATACTGACATATCTTTAAGCTCACTGATTCTTTCCTTGGTCATGTCCAGTCTACTAAAGAGCCCATCAAAGGCATTCTTCATTTATTTTACACAGTTTTGGGTACTTTCTTAGAGTTTTCATCTTTCTGCTTACATTACTCATCTGTTGTAGTATGCTATCTACCAATGTAATTCCTGTTCTTTTAATGGTAAAGTTTTTGTTGGTGTTTTGTTTCTTTCATTATTATTTATCACTTTTTCAAGATTTTCTCTGTCTAATCTTCTGAGATTTGAATATGCTATGCCTACATGTATGTATGTATATATACATATATTTGTTTTTATCCTGATGGGTGTTCTCTGAACTTCCTGGATGGCGTATTTGTTTGATGTCTGTCACTAATTTTGGATGTCTGTCAATATTGCTGCAGATATTCCTTCTGTTCCTGTTTCTTTTCCTTGTGGTATTCCCATTATGTGTATGTTATAAGTTTTCAATTTTCTAGGAGAGATTATACTGACATATCTTTAAGCTCACTCATTCTTTCCTTGGTCATGTCCAGTCTACTAAAGAGCCCATCAAAGGCATTCTTCATTTATTTTACACAGTTTTTGGTACTTTCTTAGAGTTTTCATCTCTCTGCTTACATTACTCATCTGTTGTAGTATGCTATCTATTTTTCCATTAGAGCATTTAACATAGTAATTAATTTAGTTATTTCAAAATCCCTCTCTGATAATTCCCATATCTATATACCATGCTTGATTCTGGTTCTGATGTTTGCTTTTTCTATTCAGACTACATTTTTCTTGTCTTTTATCATGACTTAGTTTTTTGTTGAAATCTGGGTGTGATTTATCAGCTAGGAACTGAGACAATTAGCTATTTTGTTTGAGCTTTTATTTTAATCTGGCTAACAGGAGCTGGGCTGCATTTAATATTTGCTATAGGTGCAGGTGCCAGAGGTTTAAATTTCCTTATTTGTTTTCTCCTCTATTTTTGTGTGTTCCTAAGAACTTCTTAAAGAGTCTTGCAGCTCTCTCAGTGGTTAATCCACTATTATTATACTAGTATTAACATGATACGTGATACATGCTACAAGTTATTACTGTAGTAATTTGTTCTTAACTAGTAATAACAAATGCCCTGTTGATGGTGAATTGTTTGTGAGAAAAAGCATTCTATAATCTTATGATTAAATTTCAATCTTTTAGTGCATTTAGTCCCTGAAATGTGATCTTCAGAAGCATTTGCCTTTATATTTCTCCTGTTAAATAACACAAGAAGAGTCTATAATCTTATGATTAAATTTCAATCTTTTAGTGCATTTAGTCCCTGAAATGTGATCTTCGGAAGCATTTGCCTTTATATTTCTCCTGTTAAATAACACAAGAAGAGTAGAGGGGGCTGAAATTGTCTAATTGCCATCTTCCCTCCCCTGTCGAAATAGTCTCTGGTAGTTTTTCCTGGAGGGTAGCCCTTTGTTCTGGAGACTACCCTCAGTTATTTCAGAAATAGGTGTAGTTCCTGAAGGTAAAAACCATGAAAGTGTGCCCATGCCTCAAGACTAGCCCCCACTAAGGTTGATTTTTTATTTTTTAACTCTCAAGCTAGTCCACACTTATGCTCCAGCAATTATCAATTACCATTTTGGTGTTCGTACCAGTTCCTCCCTCCAGAGGATTTTGCCTAAGATAAGTTTGTCTTGACTGTGATTCTCTGTATTCACTTGTCTCTTTAGATATCAGGGTAATGGATTGCCCTATGATCTCAATTTTGATGGATCTAATCACTGATTTTTAGTTTGTTTAGCTTTTTACTTGTAAGGATACAAGTGATTTCTAAGCTCTTTACATGACAGAGCTGAAAATACAAATCTCTGTAGAGTCTATTTTCATCCCTGCTTTTCAGATAAAAATACTGAGCAACATAGGTACTCAAACACGTCCAAGATTATTTGCTTACTAAGTAAAAAATGATATTTAACCATATGTGGTCTTATACAAGAGGCCACTTTCTTAACCATTATATTGGGTTGCTGTTCTTATAAAAGGAAAACATTAGATTGCATGCTGAATTGTGGTATGGTCAACTTGATTGTATTTGGAACTACATTTCCTGAAATCAACTTCCCTGGGTATGGTACCAAGCTGGAGATAGCCAAATGTGAAATTGTGTAAGATTACACTATACCCTGTAGGTTGCTGTTGGTTAGGGGCTATAAGAGGCAAATGCAGAATTGCAGGTGGTTTTCAACATGTCTTCCCTCTTCCCCACTCTGCATGTAGCAACTCTTCCTGCTGCAGATCCTCTTGACCAACAGCAAATGCCTTGATGCTCACTGGAGAGACTGTAGCCACAAAGAGATAGCAGCCTTTCATAGACTTTTAAACAAGCCCATTTTGTGGTCCTTCTCTAATAGCTGGATGTTTGTAGCTTCCAAATTTCCCTGCAAGCTCTGATTTTTTCAGGTGCTCCAAGGCTGAATAGTGATTTGTCTCTAATCCCTTAAATCCTACATTTGGACTTTTGATTCTCCAATTCCTCCCACAATAACGTTAGGTCAAATTTCTATAATAAATTTATTATTCCTTCACACTTATAGTAGTTTTGCTTTTCTGATTGAAAAGTGAAAAATTCGTGTAAGGGTACAAATAAGCATTTCTATGACCAACAAAATGTAAAGATAGGATCCTGGAATTTTGATCTGAGGATGTTAGTCTGTTTTTGCCTGAAGAACCTGTAATGGCCTCCCTGAGGCAGTGGCACTGTAGGGGACAACTGAAACTTTTAAAGCTTTACTCCCCCTCCACCATGCCTCCCAATACCTTTCATTTATTCTACATCTATAATCATACTGTACTCCTAGAAGTCCCCAGGGAATCAGCAACAAATTGTGACCCTTAAGGAAGTCCACGTCTTTCAAAGGAATTGAAAGATGCTGCCAACTATGGTAACATAAAGCAGGAGAACATCTATAGGAATGACATCTAAGGATATTGAATCAGAACCTTAAGGAAGTCCACGTCTTTCAAAGGAATTGAAAGATGCTGCCAACTATGGTAACATAAACCAGGAGAACATCTATAGGAATGACATCTAAGGATATTGAATCAGACGGAATATAATGATTGACGGGGCTAAATTTATAAATATCAGTGCACTGGGACAAGATTCTCTACTCCATGTGATGTGTCACCTAGAGTGTCTATGAGGGACTCTGTCTGAAGTGTGGTCTGCAGGTGGCATACCCTGAAAAAAACTGAAAAGAACTAAAAGTCTTTAGTATTTAAAGACTTTGAGAGCTAAGAACATTACATAAATTTATTGTGCAAGACTTGCCTCTGCTTATGTTCTTCAAGAGGGTCTGGGGATGCTTCGTTCACCCAAGAGTTGATGTTTATATTAATAAGGGGAGAAATAATGTACTATGTTGGTTATTCCCTGCAAGTCAGAAATGGTAGTAGGAACTGCTGCCGCGATTTCAATGGGAGTAGAGAGTTCCTGGGGTGACATAGTCGAAGTGGTGACACTTAACTCCCTGAGGCAATGTGGTCATGGTTGTCATAACAGACATTTGAGCCCAAGCTTTAATCAGAGTGGTCTGATCACAGACCATAAACTTAGTCTGGTGTTGACTAAGTGACCAATGGTGGCCCTCAGACTGAAACGGATGGGCAAACTCTCAGCCTGTGCTGATTCTGCAAAATTCTCAAGTAAGATAATTACTCGGCAGTGAGGATTATCTTTGCATTTGGTGCTCCTCCATGTTCAAAACAGAATGTCTTGTCCCTAAGAAATTGACAGATGATCCTAAAATTGATATGGAAATGGAAAGTACCAGGAATAGCCAAGGAAATTTTAAGAAGTACAAAGCTAACTAACACAATCTGAGAAAATAGCCAGGATTTCTGTTTTTCCAAAGGCTGGAGGATACTTTTCTGCCATGTGAAACTTGTCTTACCCTCAGGACCCTGTGATTCCTAATCTCCACAAAGGCTAATAGTGTAAATTCAAGTCTTAGAGTTTCACAGGGTCCATCTGCCCCACTCCCCTCCCTTCAGTAAAGCTATTTTCTCTTTTACTTTCTCAAGTTTTGTCAGACCATCAGAATGGGTTAATGCATGGGCATGCCCATCTTCACTTGGTTTTAGATTTCAGTGTTTCCCCCAAAATTTCTCTAGTTTTAGTGACAAATGTTTTATTTTTAAATTTTTTTTAATTTTCTTTTTTAATTTTTATTTTGTCAATATACAATGTAGTTGACTATTATGGCCCATCACCGAAACCTCCCTCCCTCCTCCCTCTCCCCCCTCCCACCCAAGAATATCCTTTCTGTTTGCTTGTTGTAACAACTTCAAAAGATTGTAGTTGTTATCTCTTCTTCTCCCCGTCCCCCGGGTTTCTTTTTTTGTGTGTGTATGTGAGTGAATTAATTAATTTATTTTTAGCTCCCACCAATAAGTG
>NW_007772646.1:0-4777 GCF_000696425.1 Galeopterus variegatus | reverse complement strand
TGGCCCAGAATTAACACAAGTACTTTAACAACTGAATCCAACTCACGAGGAACCACGCCCAGCCAAACTTCAGTCTGAAGTAGAACTTCCCACTGGAGTCCAGCCTAGATCAAGCTAACTATAGAGAACCTGCAGACTCATGCATGAGAGTAAGTCCTTGTTGGTTAAGCCACTGAGTTTTGGGCGGTTTGTTTTACAGTATTACTGTGGCAACAGCTATTTAATACACCAGACTGGGGTTCAGACCACACTGTATTTGCCTAAATGAGCCACGTTTACCTCATCCATCATTGTATTTCCTGCTCCTGTCATACTGTGTGATGTGTAGTAGTTCTCAGAAAATGTGTTGAGGAATGAAAATATGGTTCCTGATGCCAGTGATCTCATAGGCTCGATAGTTACAGCGTGAGACAGTTCTGTGAACAGATAGTTACAACGTGGAGTGACAAATGCAGTAATAGAAGAGCTATGAGAGCGCGGAGGTGGAAGCCTTCAAGTGTGGTATTACCTACACCAAGGAAAAGTATCAGAAACAAGCACCCAGATTTGAACGTAATGAGAACCACTTATTCTATCATCAGAAGCTTTCATTAAGCTTGCTGGTATAACCTGGGCAACTTTGAAAGTCTTAGAAATAGACTTGTAGTTCCTGCCATAACTAAACAAATTATGTTCAAAAATTTTCAACAAGGGCTGGCTGGTTAGGCTCAGTTGATTAGAGCACAGCCTTGTTCACATCAAGGTCAAGGGTTCGGATGCCCTGTATTGGCCAGCCAGCAAAAAACAAACAAAAACCCAAACAAAAATCCCCCAAATTTTCAACATATGGATTGAATATGATGAAATATATAGAATCTACATTACGTGCAAGAAAAAGGGCAATGAGCTTAGAGATGGGGTCTAGTGAATGACATTGCAGAAAGTTGTAGATGAGTTCAGTGTAGTTTACATACACTGAAAGGCAAGTAGCTGCTTTATGAATCAAAATGAGAACTTGTGAGAAACTGCATAGTGAAGGGGGTGGGGAAAGATCACAATGCAGGCTACACCTACTCCCTGTTTTCTACTTCACATGAAAAATAAAGAACCTCCCAAATAACAGTGACCGATCAGGACATTCTCTCTTCTGACTGAGAGTTCTACTTGGCCCAGTTTTCTTCACACGTGTCTTTTTGAGAGCTTATTGATTCTTAAATTGGCCAAGGTTAGAAATGCATTATCACTACTGACTAGGAATTGTAGAGACAGATGTTAATGAAGGGTTATTTGTAGAAAAGAAATAGCAAAACATTTCTACATGCTGAGGCTCTCAGAGTTTGTTAGGGCTAGTTGGTCAGCTTCTCATTGAAACTCCTCTGCAGCCTTCCTCAACTGAGTTAGTTACTCTCCTCTGTTCTCTTTTTTTCTTCCAAAAAACGTATTGGAATCTCTAATTTGCTGAGGTCTCCTCTTGCACTCTCTTATTTTTTTGTGGATGAATGCCCCTTTTCTGATATTTTAGCCTGAGTTGGAAAAGCAGAGAGCTAAAGTATGTATGGTCACCGACAGTTTTTAAAACATAAAGCCACAACCTTATTCATTGTAACTAAAAATTGGAAACAGCCTACATTTCCAAAAACAAGGAGGTTATTAAATAAGTCAGGTGTATGCACATGCTGAAATTACATGTAGGCATTAAAAATTATGGCTTTGAAGATTATTTAATGACAAGGAGAAATGCTGCTCAGAATAGAAATTAATGACAAAAGTCAGAATATAGAATTCTCTTTACAGTCTGACCCCAATTCTCTCATCTACATATTAAAATGATAGTGGTTGTTAGTACATTTGATGGTGGGGTTATAAGCAAACTTATTTTATTTCATTCTTTTTGCAATTCAAGATGTCAACTTTGTGTATGTGCTACTCTTATAATCCGAAAAAATAATAAAATACCCTCTGCCGATTTTTTCTTCATATCCAATTTATTAGAGAGCAAACCCCTCAAATCTTGATGCTTTTTTCTGTGGGTGAATAAAACAATCAGAATTTGATTGCTTTACCATTCAATTCCCAGATTAATCGATTACATTATCCAATTTATTAGAGAGCAAACCCCTCAAATCTTGATGCTTTTTTCTGTGGGTGAATAAAGCAATCACAATTTGATTGCTTTACCATTCAATTCCCAGATTAATCGATTACATTTTTTTTTCACAGCCCCAAATTTCTAAAATTTAGGTGATTAAATGTTTCCAGGATACCATTTCTTCTGGGACATTTTGCTGCCTCCCTACACTTTCTAGATAAATAAGAGAAGGTGGTGGGGTTATGGAGAGAAAGGTCTTAATAATTAAGCATTACTAATACAAGTACACTTTGTCAGCCACCCACCCTTACACATTCAGCTTTGCACAACTGGGTATGAAAAGAATTCACATTTCATCTATATTAAATGTTGTAAATTACCTTCTCAAAAGTCCCTGAGGTGTACTTGACAGTCACACTAATACTTTCAAACAGCACGATCAAGGCAGGAAGTAGCATCCCTAAATAAGACAGGAGGTTTCTGCTTAAAGCCTCACCATGGGACATTTCATTTATTTTGAATTGGTTTGCAATGATTTGTTCATTTCTAGCTTTTTAGATTGAAAGAAAGTCTTCTAGATTACAGAGGTGAGACTACTAACGTTTTCATTTAGGTTGTTAAGTTTCTTAGCTCAAGTGAGAGGCTACATCTGTAGTCGATTACCTTAAATGTCATGATGGTTCATTTTTCTCAAAGTCTATTGCCCTTGAATAAAAATCCAAGCTCCCTGTTGTGTACTTCAAGGTTCTGTATTGCAGACTGTAAAGGTGGTGTTAAAGGAATGAACAGGATGAACAAGGGTCTTGATGGGGTCAGAGAGAGCCTCATTCATTTGAAAGATGAGAACAGTGTGGACCAGAGAACAGAGACCAATGGAAAGAAAGCCACTGTGACTGAATCACACAGAGTTAGGTGGAGAATTACACCATATGAGACAGCAGAAGTGGTGGCTTTTCAATGATACTATGAGGGATCTTCAAAATGTTAATGGAAAGATTCATATTATCTCTTAATTCTATTTTTCCATGAACTTTTTGAAGTACCTCATATTCATACATAACCCAGATCTCTGACTTGAGCACTATTTACTCCTGCTTAGGGTTTTGATTTGATGTCCTGTGTTCCTAAAAGCCAACACTGGGTGCCTCCTTCTGCCCAGCATTGTGCTCAGCAAGTCTGTACCACAGCAGGTGAGCAGGAGACACTGAAGTGTGCACCGACTCTAGGACAGAAGCTCATCACAACGATCTTTGCTGCTGGCTGAAGACAGCCTTAGACTTGGAGGTATTTCTCACAGGACTGCAGGATCACCCTGCCCTGGATTTAGACGAGAGAAATTTGGGGATTACCAGAAAGTAACTTAAGACTCATTGGGTAAACATTCAGTCCAATTGTGAGAAATTCATGTACTTCACAACGAATAGGATGAAGAAGTATGAGACGTGGGGAAAGAAAAAGATTGTCTATCTCATCTGCTTAACTGTAAGTTCCATTGGGAAGGGCACAACCTCTAGCATTGCTCGTTACCATATCTGTGGAGCCCAGCAGAGTGCCTGGCACACGGCAGGTACTAAAATAGTGTTTGTGATAGAAATGAATAGCTGGCTGATTCCAGGGAAGGCACAAAGATGAGCTGTACCATCTTGTTATGACAGAAAGTCAGGAAATGATCAAAAAATTTATGGACATATCAAAAGGATACAGAAATCAGCTTGAAAAGGCTTTTACTGGCCAAATATGGGACAATTTTAAGCATCACAATCAATAAGGACAGACACATTGGATTAAATAGGAATCTATGAGTCTATACTGATAACAATTAGATAGTTTTTAAAAATTTTTTATTTTTTTTTATTTAAATGGGAAGTGACGGCTCTTCCTTATAGAATAATTCAGACAGATAGATGTAGATGGAGTAATGAAGTTGGATATTCACCATTTTTTAATCATAGTAAAGATTGGCTCAGGGAATTATCATCAATGGATGTGAAATCTAGGGGGAAGAGTGTAACAAAGAGCAGGATATTTATATGTTTTTAATATGACTACCATTAGATCCCTTGTTAGTTGCAATGATAAATGCCAACTAATGATATAACTTAGAATATACGCAATCTAAATACGGGGGAAGAGTGTAACAAAGAGCAGGATATTTATATGTTTTTAATATGACTACCATTAGATCGCTTGTTAGTTGCAATGATAAATGCCAACTAATGATATAACTTAGAATATACGCAATCTAAATACAGTATGTGATCTTAGAGTTGATTCTGCACTGGAAGTAAAAGCAAAATGTTATAAAGAATTTTATTATAATAATTAACAAAATTGGAATGTGGACTGCTTTGATAAAAGGTATCATATCAATGTTAAATCCCCTGAAGTTGATAACTATACCATGGTGTATTAGTCTGTTTCTGTTGCTCATAACAGAATACCTGGAACTGGGTGATTTAAAAAGAAAATCAAATAGTTTCAGAGGCTGGTATGTCCAAACTCCAAGGAACACATCTGTTGAGGATCTTGGTGGTGGCTATAGTGACCCAAGGGTCTCACATAGCAGAAAATGGTGGAGCAGAGAGAGACTAACCTCTTCATTCACTCTTCTTTTAAAGCACTCCAAACCACGCCCATGACCCCCATTTTTAATCCATTCACTACAGTGTGGTCCTACAATCTAATCACCTCTTCAAGGCCCCACCTTTC
>NW_007772645.1:0-4777 GCF_000696425.1 Galeopterus variegatus | reverse complement strand
AGAAGCTGTTCTAATAGTAATGATAATCTTAATAAATAATACAGACTTATGTAGAGGATAATTAGGTTGAGAGAAAAGCTCGCTGCAGTGAGATAGAAGCCATTTCACTGCCCATTTGACTTCAATTGATGTCTAGCAGGGTAATTTTAAATGTCTTAGAAACATAGCATTTTAAAGCTAGGAGGAAACTTGGGCATCTCAGGGGCTGTTCAACCCCCTCATTTTTCCAGAGAAGGCTCAGAGAAATTAAATTGTTTTCTCAACATCATTCAGCAAGTTAATAACAGAATCTGACCCAGGAGAATCTTGACTCCTAATTTGAGAAGCAACTTTAAAGAGCTGAGAGTCTAGGGGATTTGGAGCCAGACAGCTCTGAGTTCTAGTCCCAGCTCTGCCCCTCTGGCCCAGTAGGAGAGGCTTGCTCCTTTAGAGGGGCTTCTATGGGAAGAGTTTTGAGAAATGTTGCAATGGAAGAACGAATGTTTCTCTTTTTTTTGTATGAGCCTTGGCTAAAAATGCACTCCCCAGAGTATAGCAGGACTCAGCTGTAGCCTCCCCTCATGGTGTTGAAGGCATCGTGAGGACAGGAACTCTTTGTATTAGCCCACAACCCCAAGAAGCCTCGTGTCAGAGGGCATCCTGGCTCTTACAATGAGGGAAAAAAATTTATAAAGTATTCCACTCCACACAACTGGGACTTGAGGTTGTTTGTCCAAGTTATGTGGAGCTGTATCAGTGTTTTCCTTTTCCTAAACCACCTTGAGACCAATCTCCATCCTCCCCACCCATTCACTCCACAGTATAGATATGCATTATCCAATATGGTACCCACTAGCTAACATGGCTATTTAAATTGCAATTCATTCAAATGAAATAAAATTTTAAAATTCAGTTCCCTATACTAGTCACGTTTCAAGTGTGATGTGTAGCTAGTAGCTACCATATTGGACAGCACAGTATAGAATTTCTGTCATTTGCAGAAAATAATAATGGATGTTGATGGTATAGGCCCGCTTCCATAGTTTTGTTGTTCTTTGTTGCATTTGTCAGATTGTTTTCACTAACAATTGTGGCAAGCCCAGCTGTTGGCTGGTTTGCAGATCCCTGAGCTCTGGGATAAAATTGCTTCACATCTGCCTGGCTGCCCCCAACAGCTGTTAGGGCACCGCAGGTGTGAGCTCCTGCCCAGTGGGCCCTGTGCCTCCTTCCGGAGTAGCAGGTAGGTACAAAGGGACAACACCACACTGCCTGCGGTGTGCTGACCTGCCGGTCTCCTTCTCTCTTCATCTTCGTCCCTGACCTCCTATGTTAGTCTCTAGTGTTCCTGGTGACTGCAGGTTAAATGGCTTGAACAGTTCCTCAGGCTCCATAGTCTTGCTGGGTTGAGCTGAGCACAGGGGTGGGGAGTGGGGGGATTAATCCCCAGATTCCAAATTGACTCATCCCTCCTCCCCCTCTTTCCTTGTTTCTTCTCCTCTCCATGACTTCAATTTCCAGTCCAAAATATGTACTAACAATAAGGTAGCAACCACAGCTACCTGCAAATTGGAATCCAAAGAGGAAAGGCCAGACTCATGTTTCCAGGCAATTACTGACTTCCAGAAAGAAGGAGAAGGAAGGACAGGGAGGAGGAAAGAGCTTTCTCTTGCTTCCCCAGCACGTGCTGCTGCTTTTTCCAATTGAGTGAATGAAAACAAGACGAATGGAAGATCATACCCACCAATTTCCGAAACCATACAGAATGTTCATCTATCTTTTTTCTTTAGTTTCTTGTTTGCAACTAAAACTCCTTTTAGTTCAGATGTCTTGTTTATTCACTCATTCATATACACTCACTTATTTTTCTTAACCAAACCTGCCCATCAGAATCATCTGGAGAGTTTTGTTCAAAGCACCCTCCCTCCCACGAATTGAAGCCCAGACAAATGGAATCTGAATTAGTGGATGATGGGGAGGGGAGACCCAGGCGAATAGAGAGTGGAAAGGGGATTGGACCTGGGCTCATATGTCCTGCTGCTGGCCTCCGGGTAGGAGGCCCTGCTTTCATTCATTACTCATTCATTCAACAATCATTCCTTGAATGCCAAGGACTATGTTAGTGATGTGTAGACAATGGATTTTATGTTCCGATGCAGAGGTTCTCGGGTTTGGCTACACATTAGAAATACCTGGAGAACCTTTGAAAATCCTCATGCCAGGCCATGCTCAAGAGCAATTTTGAATGAATCTCTTGTGGGAGGAAGCCAGGCACTAGCATTCTTTAAAGTGCTCCAGGTGATTCCAGTATTGCAGACAGGATGGAAGAAGTCTATGAAAGTGAAATCATGGGGAAGGGGTGGGGGTGGGGGGGTCTGGCGGACAGAAGTGCAGTGAGGTCTCACTTAGCCTAGTTAAGGGAATCAACAAAGCTCTTCTACAGAGGGACATAGTCACAGCGAGCATCCTAGCCAGCTAAATGTCCTTAGTATCCTTTGTTAGGCAGCAATTAGGGTAAACAAGATAGAGATGACTGGCCCAGGCCAGAGTTCAAAGGACATAGGTCTGTGTGCTGTCCAGAGAAGATAGAAGCTTATCTCTGTCCCTCAAGTCAGATCACAAGCTTGAAGTTGAAATGGCTTCGCCCCATTCACAACATGACATCTGTTTTGAAGCAAGGCGCTCCTGTGGTCAAGAGATGCCACCGTTTCTAGGGGGAAAAGACCTGGCTCCAACTTTTACTGAGCTCATGGTATTGGACAGCGTATACAGACTCTGCACCTCAGTTTCTTATCCATACAATATGGTCATAATAAAGGAAAATCACTGAGGTTCCAAAAGGCTCTAATGTCACATGCTTCTGTGACACTCTGCTGGGGGTTAAAAAGGAGAGATGTTCTTTGCCTCCTAAGCTGACTTTTCTAGGTGGTTGGCAAATAGTGAATAGATTTTTTTGTTGTTGTCAGGCTGGCCCAGCTGTCCATTTTAGAAATCAAAGTAAGTCCAAATCGCATGTCTACAACCAGGAATTTGGCCCTGTTGAGAGGTGTGTATTCTGCTGAGCCTGGGGTGGGCATGTGGTGAGGCCCAGCCCAGTCCTTTTGCTCTTTGGGGGTCCCTGTCTCCTGTGTGTCTTATCTCGGGGACAACACTATGTGAGAACCTCTACCTACTCAGTATTACCCTGTGAATTTTTATTTAGGGAGCAGTTTGCTTGCCTGTGCTGTGGTCGTTCCAAGCCCAAAGTCTGGCCAGTATGCTTCTGTCCAGCAGTCCTTAGAGATGCTCCTTTCCAGGAAAGCCTCACCAGGCCAGTGGTTCTTACAGCAGGATAAAGACCTTCTGTATTTGAGCGAGAACATTAGTGGAGCTCATGTTCTATCCTGCGTGGCAACAATCTCCTTCTATTTTATCATACAATTTTTAAAAACTGCAAAAGGAAGGCTATGCTATAGTGAGGAGGACAGGACTTTTTGAATTAAGAAAGAACTCAATTTAAATCCTGGCTACTTTACTTCTGATTAGGTTGAGCCATATGAAGCTGATGATATATTTCCATTTCCTGCCTACAAAAGCAGCAATTTCATATGGTTCAACCCATTATAACTATAGATAAATTTATACTCTGTATGTCTCAGTTTGTCTGTAAAACAGGAGTAAAGTTACATATCTGGCAGGATTGTTGTGACACCCAAATAAGATGAGTCATGCCTAGATGGTACCTGGACAGACTCCTTTCATGTGAAAACTGAACTCTCAGCATCTACTAAGTGCTGGGCCATTGGGTCAAAAATGGCAGCCATCACTATTGTCATGAGCTGCTTGAGAGCAACCTGGTCATCCCTCCTTGCCCTAAGCCCAGGACCCTGCAGAGCCCTGTCCCATCACCAGTGGAGTGGGAACCGATGTGGTGAAGGGCACTCTGAGCTCTGCCCTCCCCTGTGTATGGGTCTGGAGCTAGTCACGGCTTCTAAGACACTGCTGAAAAGCGGATGGTCACTCTTACAACAAAGCTTATTTTGAGAATTAAATGATTACATGTGTCAAGTGCCCAGCGCAGAGTAGGTTCTTCATCAGTGGCCTAAGATCACAAGGGATATGGGGTGGGGGCTCTGAAGGGAGAAGAGCAGGGGCTCCAGGAGGACAGGGAGGTGGGGAGGGCAGCAGCTGGGAGATGTTTGCCCACACACAGGCTGGGAAATCGCTTTGGAAAGAGGTTCCTGGCTTTCAGGAGCCTGAGGGAAGGATGCCCTCCCACTGGAAATTACACTGGAAAGTGAGAGAAAGAAGGAGAGCAACACGATTACCGTAGCCATCAGCAACCAGGTGCCGGATGCAGCTACAGCCCAGAGCCTTAATTGGGGATTAGAGGCTGAACCCTACCAGTGCACTGCCTTGCTGGCCTCATTAAAAGCTGGAAAATTCTCCATGCAGGTGCAGTGACCTTTTGTGAAGCTCCTGGGAGGCTGGCTGAGCCCCAGAGAGCATCCTGCCCCGGCTAGACACTGTGGTACCCTGCCCCTCTCCTGTCTTTCTCTCTCCACCCCCTGCAGGGCCTACCCTGAGTGACAGAGAATGAAGACAGACTGACAAAAGACTTGTGCCTACTTACATGGGCCCACTTGATGGGGCCCAGATGGTCCCAGTGTCCCCATATTTCTTTTCCACCCAGGGGACAGCCACTTGGTCTGAACTTCAATCATTAGATTTAGTAAAATCTCTTTAAAAGTCAAAACTTACATTTAACATGCAAGTGATAATGGCCCCTCAGCTCTGTTTCACATGATACAGATGGTATCCA
>NW_007772644.1:2486-4777 GCF_000696425.1 Galeopterus variegatus | reverse complement strand
CAACAATAAGGCCCTCACCAGATGTGTTCCCTGGACTTTGGACTTCCTAGCCTCTGAAACTGTAAGGCATAAATTCTATTTCTTTATAAATTGCCCAGTTTCAGGTATTTTATTATAAGCAACAGAAATGGACTAGTACAGAAAATTGGTACCAGAGAAGTGGGGTGTTGCTTCTAGCATATACTTGAAAATGTGGAAGCAGCTTTGGAACTGGGTGTTGCACAGAGGCTGGAAGAATTTGGAGGAGCAGGCTAGGAAAAGCCTAGATGCTGGCGGGAGCTTGGTAGACAAAAGGACCAGAGAAAGTTTGAAACATCTTAGAGACTGGTTAAATGGTGGTGACCAGAATGCTGATAGAAATATGGACAGTAAAGGACATTCTAAGGAGGTCTCAGAAGTAAATGAGAAAGGGCAAAAATCATCCTTGTTATGAATTGGCAAGGAATTTGGCTGGATTCTGTTCATGCCCAAAAGTTTATGTGTAACTTAAAAGTGATGAGCCAGAGTATTTGGCAGAGAAAACTTCTAAGCAACAAAGCATTCAGGCAGTTGTATGGCTACCTGCAACAGCCTACACTGAATCATGGCAGAAAGGCATCAAGTAAAAGCAGAATTTATAATTAAAAGGGGAAGCAGAGGGTAAAAGGTTGGAAAACTTTCAGCCTGGCCACATAAAGAATGAGAAAGTCAGTTGGAGAGAGGAAATCAAGGGAGTAGCCAGCAACTGTTTGCTAAGGAGATTAGTACAGAAGGAAGGGATTATCAAGAGAATGGAAAAAAGACCTTGAAGGCATTTCAGAGATCATTGAGGCTGCCCTTCCCATCACAGGCCCAGAGGCCTAGGGAGACAGAATGGGTGTGGGGAAAGGCCTGAAATGATCTTGCTGCCCAGGGTCACCTTGGGTGTAGCTCCCTGTACTCTGGCTGCTATGGCTGTTCCAGCTGTGGCTAAATTGGCTCCAGGGGCTGCTGTATTACATCTTCAGAAGATACAAGTTAGAAACCTTGGTGGAATCCAAAGGGGTCAAGTCTGCAGGCTCCCAGAATGCCAAAGCTATGCCACCCCAATTTCAAAGGATGTATAGAAAGCCTGGGAGCACAGGAAGAGATCTGTCACAGGGGCAGAGTCATTGCATAGAGCCTTCACTAAAGCAATGTTGAGTGGAAATGTGGGGTTCAAATTGCAGCAGAGAGCCCCCAGTAGGGCCATGTCTAGTGGAGTCATGAGAATGGGACTGCCGTGGAGGACCCCAGAACTGTAGGGGTACTAGCATGGAACACCAGCCTGGGAGGACTAAAGCATAGGCTGAGCACAGGAAAGCCATAGGAGCAGGACTGCCTGAGGACATAGGAACCCAACCCCTGCACCATTATGTGAAGAATAGTGAACATGGAGTCAAGGTACGTGATTCACCTGCTTTAAAATTTAATGCCTGCCCTGCTGGGTTTCAGACTTGTTTGGGACCTGTTACCCCATTCTCATGGCCTATTTCTTCCTTTTTGAATGGAAATATGTACCCTATGTTTGTCCTACAATTTTATCTAGGAAGTATATAACTTGTTTTTATTTCACAGATGGGACTTTGGACTTCGGACCTTTGAACTGGGACAAGTTAAGACATTGGGGCCAGGGGGATGAAATGAATGTATTTACCTGTGAGAAGGAACTTTGGGGGCCAGGGGTGGAATGTTATGGGTAAATGTGTCCCCTAAAGTTTGTATATTGGAATTTAATCTCCACTGTGACAATATTAAGAGGGCAGGAGAGCCTATTATGGTAATTGAAAGATGGGGCCTTTAAGAGGTGATGTGATTGTGAGGACCATGCCCTAGTGGATAGATTTATCTGTTGGTGGTTTATTGGTGGTTATGGCTTTATAAGAAGAGGGAGTGAGAAGCTTAGCTCTCTCTTGCTCAGTCATTTCTGCCACATGATACTCTGCATTACTGTAGAACCACCACCACCACCAAGGCCCTCACCAGGAGTGTTCCCTGGACTTTGGACTTCCCAGCCTCCAAAACTGAAAGAAATACATTTCTATTTCTTTGTACATTACCCAGTGCCTTAGGTTGAAGTCCCCCCAAAAAACTTCATTCCCACTGTAACTGTTGAGGGTGGGAAATCCTTTTATGGTAATTGAAAGGTGGGGCCTTGAAGAAGTGATTAGGTTATAGGACCATGGCATAGTGAATGGATTAAAATGGTGATCAGGGTTGTGGCTCTGAGGGTTTCAAAAAGAAGAGCACATGAGAGGTTAGTCTCTCTCTGCTCTGCCATTTTCTGCCATGTG
>NW_007772644.1:1138-2102 GCF_000696425.1 Galeopterus variegatus | reverse complement strand
AGTCTCTCTCTGCTCTGCCATTTTCTGCCATGTGAGACCCCTGGGTCACTGTTGCCACCACAAAGACCCTCACCAGATGTGTTCCCTGTACTATGGACTTGCCAGCCTCCAAAACTGTAAGCAATAAATTTCATTTTTCTTTATAAATTACCCAGTTCCAGGTATTTTGTTATAAGCAACAGAAATGGACTAATACACCCCGTTTCATGTATTTTTTTGTAAGCAACAGGAAAAGACTAATACATTTAGTATCTCCAGTTTTCTCTGTAGTTACTGAGTATTGAAAATCAGTGGACTGTTTTCTCATTTACTACTCCTTCCTTCATGCAGTTCTCACAGGTATAATTCTTGATTTAGTTAATTCTAAATAACCAAACCTATATTCAAATTCACTGTGCTGGTCTTATTTGACATTTACAGTTTAACCTTTTCACTGTAGATCACAACATAGTATTACAGCCTCTGCTAAGTGATAACATGCTGGGGAAGGTTTAGTCTTTAGTCAATTTCCTTCTACACTTTTGAAGAGTCCATGTCCTATACAACCCAAAGAGTTTAGTGCCTAGCTGGATTAAGGATTGCCCCAACCCTTAGGACAATCTAAGGTTTCTAAGCTCCCTCTTGCTAATAGCTCAAATTTTATTAAAAGGTAGCTGACAGAATTCCCAACTCCATCCTGACCTTACCATTTTTCTCCTTTTTTGTGGGGGAAGGGAGAAAGAAGAATCACTTTACCGTTTCTGCAAAAGTACTACATGGAGAATTCCAGTTTGGGCTATAAGGCAGACTGGATAGTTTGTGCTAAAGAAATAATTGTCATTTCATTGCTAGGCTCCCAGAACACCTTACCAACCTTACCATAAACATCATTTTTTTTTTTTTTTTTTTTGTCTTTTTGTCTTTTTCTGTGTCCGGCAACGGATCGCAACCCTCAGTGTTGCCCCCGTACCGGACCGGGGACCGG
>NW_007772644.1:0-259 GCF_000696425.1 Galeopterus variegatus | reverse complement strand
AGTGCGGTGCTGATAACACCAAGGCCACGGGTTCAGATCCCTATATAGGGATGGCCAGTTGCTTACTGCGGAGAGCGCAGTGCTGACACCACCAAGTCAAGGGTTGAGATCCCCTTACCGGTCATCTTTTTTATAAAAATAAATAAATAAATAAATAAATAAGGAATCTCTGAACATCAAAGGATACCTTAAAAAAAAGCAAGACATGAACTGAGAAAAAAATATTTGCTACATACACATAAAAACAACATTTCCTCTT
>NW_007772643.1:2275-4778 GCF_000696425.1 Galeopterus variegatus | reverse complement strand
ACCCAAAAAGAGATCTGCCCTCAGCTACTGAGAGGTGATCTCTATGCCTTGGAATGCCATGCCTGATAGAAGTGTCTTTGTTTGCCTGGGGGCTCTGGCCACTGGACAGTCTAAACTGTAACTCAGATTCATAATGGGGGATTTGGGCCACGTGGTACCAGTTCCACCTCCATAGGTCCACCACACAGGCAATATGTGAGGCCCCAATAAAAACTCTGGACACCAAAGGCTCAGGGGAGCTTCCCTAGGTGGCAATACTCCATGTGCATTGTCACATATCAATGGCAGAAAAGTAACACTGTTTATGACTTCAGGGGGAGATTTTTCCTCTCTAGTTTATCACCACTTGAATTTGTCCCTCTGTTCAGACCACCTTTCTTGGTTCTTTTTATATTTTTTGGCAGGAGGGGGCTGCTGGCCAGTACAGGGATCAAACAACCCTGGACCTTGGTATTAACAGCACACGCTCTAACCGACTGAGCAAACCCGCCAGCTCCTGTCTCTTAATTCTTGAGCCCATCTTCACACCCAGACACTCTTTTTCCAAATGTCACTTCCAGAATTCTATAGCACCATGATTAGGGTGAAGAGAGTGAGTGTGTAGGATACAAAATTTAAGGAGGTACTCACTTGCATGACCCCAAGAGTGGGTGCCTCTATACAGTTTGTGTCCTCAGGGCCTCACTTGCCTCACCTAGTCCCACCCTGAATCCTACCTGAGTCTGTCTTGCTGCCCTTCCTGCACCCCATCTCTCCCCCTGCTGTCCCCTCCCCTGCCTCTCCCCCTTGATCCACAGGAGTTCAGCCATAATCACATCTTGCCTTTTCAAAAAGGATACATTCACGTTGGTGTCCTCCCAATCTTTTTCCAATGAACAAAGTTTCTTCTAGCCCACAGGGCTTCGAGCATGTTATTCCCTCTGCCTGGAACACCGCCCCACCTCCAGCCAACCTAAAATCCTCATGACTAATTCCTCCTCAGCCCTCCAGTCTCAGCTTAAATAGCATCCCTTTAGGTAAATTCTTCCTGATTTTCCAGAGTTAGTCAGATGCACTGTTACATACACTGGCAGAACATTGTACTGATTCTTTGTAGCACATACCACAATTATAACTAATTATTTGTGCAATTATTTGGTTAATAGCCATGAAGCCATATGTTACATGAAGCTAGGTGTATCAGTCAGAGTCCTGGCAGGAAACAGATGGGGTATTCAGATGGGGTACCTAAATTGATTGTGAGAGTTGAGGCACTCCAGGGGTAGCAAGAGTGTGGAGTCATTATTTCTCCCAGGCCTGAAAGGGCAGGAGACAAGAGTTATTAGAATCTGGAGAGAGCTGTGGCTATACTAGGAGAAGCAGGGGCTGTGGTCTTGGACAGAGGAATACAGACCCTCCCAGCCTACACACTAGCAGGGAGAGAACTAGGGGAACAGCCTCTATCTCCTCTCGCCTCCAATCTCCTGCCTCCCCTTGGCCAAATGCAACTGGATATGAGAGGGCAGGAAGTCCACGTGATGCAGTCATACAGGTGAACCTGCAGGACATAGGGTCAAGGAAGAGGGAGCATGGACCTGGAGGGGTGAATTAAGATGTCCAGCCCATCAGGGACCATGTCTCTCTTTCTCACCCCCAAATCTCTAGTGTCTATCCCACTTCCCAGTATGGAGTAGGTATTCTAAAACATTGGTGTTGAATGAAGGAATAAATCCATCCCTGACCTATGTCCCAGGAATAGTGTAAGATCAAATGAGATCAAGTACATGAAAGTATTCTCTGAGCCATAAAGCTTGTAAACAAATAGGAAAGATAATCATTCTCATTCTGATTCTTCTTCCTATAGTGATTCCAGTCTCTAAAAGAGAATCACAGCTTCTGGAAGGAACCAACTGGCTGCCTTTAATTTCTTGGCTGGCCAGAGCACCAGCTACTCAGGGATCTGTTGGCCTGAGTTCCTGACCTGAAGTTTTCCTTAGAACATAAACTCTATGAGTAGCACTTGGTGAGAGCGCGTCTATACCACTTGATTTTTTTCTTTAACTTAAAAATTTTAAAATGACATTTTCTGGCAGCAAAATGCTCCCTGTCATACCTGGGGATTAAAGCTTTATTTCAACTTTATTAAGATATACTGGATAAATTGAAGAGTGGTGTTATACAGCCAGTTGACAAAGCCACTGCCTTCCCGTAGATGTTTTCGTTCTGCATTAAGAAAGTTGTCACAAATAATTTGGACTGGGGTATATAGGTATAGACTGCCAAATGTTGATTAATTAAGCTGATGTTTGGATTAGTTCTGCCTGATAGTTTCATTAGGAAAAATGACTGAAAATTTGCAATAAAGTAGCAAGGTGGAATGAAAAAGCATCACCCCATAAGTGAGACATAAGACAAGGAAGCCCACCCTGTATTCATCAGTATATGCATGTGTGCTTGTGTTTTTTCAAGTATCTCAGCCATGGGTGGGTCTATGACTGTAAGGATTATAAATAGTTCATGTGAA
>NW_007772643.1:0-590 GCF_000696425.1 Galeopterus variegatus | reverse complement strand
CCCCAGTGCCTAAGCCACAGAGGCACTCACACACAACTCCAACACTGAATACAGCTGAAGTTCCCACACAGAGACTACACTACTGTGTCTACCTAGAAACAATACTAAAGTGTCCTACTCAATGGTCAATATGAAACACACCTACAGGAGGAATTCTTTCCTCAAAGCCCACTCCAGAGTAATAGATGAAGAAACTACTCTACCAGATGACCAAACATCAACACAGAGATACTGGAAATATGAGAAAAAAAAAAGAAAAGAAAATATGACAGCACCAAACGAATACAATAATTCTCAAGTATCAGACTCCATAGTGCAGGAAACCCTTAAAATGACTGAAAAGAAATTCTGGGAAACAATCTTAGGCAAACTCAATGAAGTACAAGAAGACTCAGTTAGGCAACACCATGATATGAGAAAAAGTATGCAGGATATGAAGGAGAAAATTTGCAAAGAGATTAATACCTTTAAAAGAATGCAGCAGAACTCCTGGAACTGCAGAATTAATTTGATGAAATAAAAAACACAACCAAGAGCTTAAGCAGCAGGTTAGAGCAAGCAGAAGAAAGAATTTCTGATCATGAAGATGG
>NW_007772642.1:4097-4778 GCF_000696425.1 Galeopterus variegatus | reverse complement strand
AAAGGACTGAAACTGTCACAGACCAGAGACAAAAGAGACATGATGACTAAATGCAGAGTGGTATTCTGGACTGGATCCTGGGACAGAAATAGGACATTAGAGAAAAACTAGTGAAACCCAAATAAAGCCTAGAGTTTAGTTAATATTAATGTATGAATGTTGGTTTCTTAATTTTGACAAATGTATCATGGTAATGTGGGATGAAAACATTATAGGAACTGGGTGAGGGATATGGAAACTCTATGTACCAACTTTTCTGTAAATCTAAAATTATTTTTAAAAATTAAAGTTTACTTTTACAAAGAAAACAGAAAGATTCTCCTTTTGCTTTTTGTTATTTCCTCCATACAGCAACCTGAGGAGGCAGAGCCAGGTGAGGGAGCAGAGACAGCCTGCTATAGGTTGGGTTCCCTGGAAGCTGACTCTGACCCAGAGGTGAGTATCTGACGGAGCTGTTATGCATGGAATTGTGTCTCCCCAAAATTCTTGTGTAGAAATCTTAACCGTCAATATGATACTATTTGGATATAGGGCCTTTAAGGAAGTAATTAAGGTTAAATGAGATCATAAGGTTGGGGCCCTAATCCCATAGGACTGGTGTCCTTATAGAAGAAAGAAACACCAGAGTGTGTGCTCTCTCTCTCTCTCTCTCTCTCTCTCTCTCTCTTCCCCCCCCCCCCC
>NW_007772642.1:2384-3730 GCF_000696425.1 Galeopterus variegatus | reverse complement strand
TCTCTCTCTCTCTCTCTCTCTCTCTCTCTCTCTCTCTCTCTCTCTCTCTCCCCTCCCCTCCATGCACACATCAAAAAAGTGAGGAAAAGACACAGCTAGAAGGCAGCCATCTACAAGCCAGGAAGAAAGGCCTCACCAGAAACCAACCTTGGCACCTTAATGTTGAACTTCTAGCCTGCAGAACCATGAGAAAATAATTTGCTGCTATTTAAGCCATGCAGTCTGCGGTATTTTGTTATGATGGCCCTGGCAAAATAAGAGAAGAGCCATGTCTATGGGAGGAAAGGGAAGGAGCAGAACTGAGCAGACAGAAAGGTTGAGCTGTGATGATGCAGTCTCAATGCATCCCTCAACTAACCATGCAGGGAGTTCTGAAGCTGGGATGACATTCAGAACCATCCAGAATGGGGTGAGATCATCAGCACTTATACGTCTACATCAATCACTTGTGGGATGCAGACTGCCCCTGGTAAGTGAGTGAAGTGTCTCCCTTCAGCTGTAGCACCCCCCAAGGTGGGATGACCACTGAGAGCTACCTGCCTGGGTCACTCTCAACAAGTCCTTTGTCCTAAAGGGGACCCAGGTGGTCCCTCCCAGCATCCACCACACATCCCATGCCCACTCCACTCCAAGGGGGGAGGGGTAAGAGAAATAAATACACAAATCATACCTTGCTTCTCCAACTTCACATTTCTCTAGCTGCAAGACTGGCTGGAAATAACTGGAGGAAATGTTTAAAATGAATAAAAGACTAGAATTTCAAACCAGATAGAATTTTAAAAACTAAAAGGGAATGAAAATTGATGTAGTGTGTCCAAAATCCACCATTCAAAGGGGAAAGAAGATTCACCTGATCACAAACAGGAGCAGTAATAGGAGAAAAACAGAATTACTTCATGCGCATGCAGCACTTGAGACTGCTGGATAAGCCAGCTGTATGAGTCTAGTGTACTACGATTCTACAGTAAAATGCTCTCCCCTCTCCTTAAAATCTGTTGCTCTTAGGATAAATTTCAAAGTCCTCATCCTACAAAGCCTTATATAATCTGGTCCCTTCACCAGCTTCTTCTCCATCTCAACACCAAATTTATTCCTACCTCAGGGACTTTTCATGTGCCATTCCCTCCACCTGGGATTCCCTTCCCCTCTCTCTTCCCAAACCAACTCCTGCTCATCTTTTGGATTTCAGCTTGAAAGTCACTTGCTTGGGGAAGCCTCCCTTGACATATCAGAAACCCATTCCACATGCTGCTCCATGTCCAGACCTGCTCCATGTCCCATACTATGCCCCAGTAACTACAGAGCTGTTTCTGGAACTATTTGTGTGGTGTGGGAGTTGTCCCCAC
>NW_007772642.1:0-1625 GCF_000696425.1 Galeopterus variegatus | reverse complement strand
TGCCCCAGTAACTACAGAGCTGTTTCTGGAACTATTTGTGTGGTGTGGGAGTTGTCCCCACCTGTATCATTTAACTATTGCCATAGACATGCCACACAACATCAAAACTCAGAGGCTTAGAACAACAAGGATTTATTCTCTCAGGGTTCTGTGGGCTGGTTGGGGCAGCTGTAATCATGCTACAGTCTTGCTGCAGCTGGGGGGTAGAGGGAGGAAACGTGTGAATTCCAGGGCTCGGGGGTCTGGGCAGACACATGTGCTTGGAAGTAGCTCTCTTCACAGCCATGGCAAAGAGCAAGCAATTTTGAAAATGCATGGGCACTTTTCAAAATTAAACTTGTAGGATGTGCCAACATCTCATTGGCCAAAAGCAAGTCACACAGCCAACCCTACAGCCAATGAAAGGGGAAGTAAATACAGCCTGCATGGGAGAAACTGAAAAGTCAGGTGGCAAAGGGCAGCGATGGCCAGAAAGGAGGGAAGAATGGAGACCAGTAGCGATGAACCACATCCATCACGTTTAAACTCTCTGAAAGCAAAAACCCTGTCTGCTTTTTTTCAGTGCTTTATCTCCATAGCCAAGTGCAGGGTAATCACATAGTAGGTGCTTCCTAAGGATGTGCTAAACATTCTGAATTCCAAAGGATATAGTTGAGATGAACTTTTGTAACCCAATCCATTTCAGAGTCAGGAACTGCTTGTAATGAGAGGATGCATGAAATATATCCCCCCGGAAAGGTAATGGCACATGCGCTAGACTCTAAATCAGCCATCAACGAGCTACTATCATAGTATCTTCAATGGATTATACAAACGACGGCTTTGAAGAATGACTTTGCCTTGCCGGAATTATGATTTGTTATTCATCTTGTGGATTTTTAAACAGAACCTTGTACTTAGTATTCAAATTAATGACTCCAATGTATTTGCCTGGATTTAAAAAAAAAAGAATGATTTTGCACAATATACCTAATAGTTACATTTCTATGATAAACTTACTTGGTAAAAGCTTTCTTGATTTTATCATTTAGACAAGTAGGTATCAGTAAATCAAACTTGAAAGCCAGAATGGTGGAGAGGGAGAGAGGCTTGAAAACCAGGGTGTGAGGCGAGACTTCAGTTCAATAAGGATCAGGGCAGGAAAAATTAGGGAGGAACAGCCTGAATGAATATGGAGGAGCCTAAGAATGTTTCAGGATAAGCCCCAGCCAGCAGCCCATTATCTTGCAATTTCCTGACTTGATTCATTAAAAATTTGTCTTACCCAAGAACAGTTTGATGGAAAGAGCAAGAATTTTGAAAATAGTTTAGGATTAAATTCTAGATCCATCATTTCCTAACTATGCAACCCAGGAAAAGCCGACTTAAATTTCCTGGGCCTCAATATCATTGCCTGAAAAATGGGAAAGAAGGTTATTGTAAAGATTTTAAAAATCACACAGGTTATTCATCACAAATGCTGGTCCATAGCCCCAACCTGGTCTCTGAAAATGTTTTCATGTGCCCACCATCAAATGAGAAAAATGCAGTGTTATGGGTTGAATTGTGTATCCCAAAAAGATATGTTGAAGTTCTAACCACTGGTATCTATGAATGTGACCTAAACTGGAAATAAGGTCTTTGCA
>NW_007772641.1:0-4778 GCF_000696425.1 Galeopterus variegatus | reverse complement strand
CCCTCCCCCAGCCCCGAGGCCCCGCCCCGTCCCAATGGTGCACACTCCCACCCACTGATGCGTTCTGGGGCCTTTGATGTTGGAGAATGGGCAGACGGGGTGGGTTAGGAAGAACCAAGTCCTGGGTGCGGAGAAGCCGTGAGAGGGGAGGATGAAGGGCTGGGGCCAGTGGTGAGCCTGAGATAGCAGGGGAGGGCGCGGATCCGGGGAGGACAGGGGCTCAGAGGAGAGTGACAGCCGGGCAGCCCTCTCACCCTCTTGAAGAGGGGCTGGTCAAGATCAGACCCAGCCGGCGGGGCCTTTCTTCTATCAGTGCAGCGGTTTGCAGAGGTGACTGGCGCTGGGTGCTGGTGGGAGCCAACGCTCAAGGGTCTGCTGGGGCTGCTTTGGCTTCAGACCCCTGGAAGGAAAGAGCCCCGGAATGTCCGAGGTGATCCAATCTTTCACCGATTCTGCCTCCTGGCCAATGAGAGCCATGGCCAGAAAGAAAAGAAGGGGTGGCCATGGGGCCTCAGCCAGGGTTTGCCCGGCCAGTGCTCTGCAGGAGCTAGAGGAGCCCAGGTGTTGCCCACAGCTCACCACCTCCGTGCCTTCTTGACCTGTCTTACTGCAAGGTGGCCTGGCCAACCAAGAAGCACTGACCACGGTGACCACCAATGACCAGGCATCACCTGGGGGAGGACCCATCCTGACCGCTGGCCCTCCAGCACACCAGCATCCCCACAGCCACTGGCCTGGAGCAGGCCCTGGGGTCGCAGCCCAGTGACCACATCACTCCCTCCCCAGTCTTCCCACCTACAGTCCAGGCCCTTCCAGGCCACCTTTCAGCTGCCCTGAAGTGACCCCCTGGGGCAGCAGTTCACAGGAGTGTGTTCTATGGGTCAGTGACACAAAGAGTCCTTTCCTGGTGTAGCGCCCCACCTTCCCTTTGCACACTGCCACCTTTTCTTCCCCATTTCTAACACAGATGAACCAGGTAAGATTCTGACAAGTTCTGTGGCAAAAGAGCACATTTAACTGGGGGCGATGCAGTGTTTCCAAAATCTATTTGAACACAGGAGACTTTTCTGTCTAACACATTTTGAGGAAAGCTAACTAAATATAGGTCCCACCACTTCTTTCTTCCACACCTGAGTGCCTCCTTGGACCTGCCCCTTGGACCCAGATGGGTGTCCTGTCACCTGCAGGACACAGGCCCGGACTCTGCCTGCACTCCAGGCCCTCCTGAGCCTGCCTGGACTCAGGCCAGGTTCCCCTCCTGCTGGCCTGGTGATAACCATTCTCTAAAACACAGCCCACGTGCTGGGCCTCCTCAGCTTTGGTCCAGCCTTTCCCTAGCCCGGAGTTCCGTCTCCCATCTCTGCTTTGTCCTCTGAATTCTAACTTATGAACAAAGGCACAGCTCAAATCTACCTAATCCGTGAAGGCTTTGTTGTTCTCACAGTCCGATGACTCACTCCTGCTGGGCATTGCTCCATTTTTACACGCCTTTCTGCCTTCAGCCAGGTACTTTCTGTCTCCTCCAAAGATTAATCCTTGAAGAAAAGTCATGGGTCTGATGTGACTGTATCCCTCCTCACTTCCACCTCATCCCACATATTTCTTTTCTTTCTTTTGCTGAAGGAGGAAAAAGCCAGACCACATATCATTTCTATCAACAGCAATCAATAGATGCTGTTGAGATCACTCTCCCGCCTCCCCTCTTGCTCTGGGAAGAGCCCCAGGAGGTCAGGAAGAACACGCACGTGGGGGTTCCTTCCACACAGCTCCCGGGATTATTGCATCAATGTGTACAGGCTGCGAGGGGTGACTGGACGTGGCAGCCACTGATCAGACGTGGGGCTGCTTAGGACAGGTATGTCATGAAGGATGGAGGTCAGCTCTAAGAGGGGGGGTCCTCTAAGCAACGAATGAGGCTGTGCAAGGTCAGCGGATGCCCAGCCCTGCTGGCCCGAGCAGTGGCCTTGGAGAGGGCTGGTGAGAAATGGTGATAGGAAGTAACAGACGGTAAAATGAAAGTGCCAGAAGAGAAGAGTGGCCTAGGAGCCCGATGTGTTCTCTGGTTTTGTCTGACATTTGGGGGACATATAGGAAAGCGTGCGAATTAATACAGTTCGCACCTCCCAGGTCTTTCTGTTGGCGCAGGCTCTATGCACTCTGCCCAGGTGCAGGGCAGTGGGGTCATGGTGCTGCTCTGAGAAGGGCCTTGGTGCGGTGGGGACATCCCTGGAGTGCGTAGGGCAGGACAGCTGGTGCTGAGAGCAAGGCCAACCTCCTACCATCCCAAGGCTGATGTAGGCCACATGGGGACACTGTCAGAGCATGTGCCAACTGCAGGGTGCTGTGGGGAAGTGGTGGGGTGAGAAAGATGAAAGAGGAGAGGGCAGAGAAGGGCAGCTGTGACCCGGGCCTCCCTCTGTGCCCCCACCCTCTCTCCACTATAAGCTCTGGTCACAGGGTGCGGCTTGTCCTCCAGTCACAGGTGCGTGGAGCCTCCCCTTTCCTGGGTACACCTTTCTGAAGATGAGGATGCGGTCTGGATGCGCTCCCAGGCCTTGCTCCTTACTGTGGGTCCTCAGAGCAGCTATATCACGTACACCGCAAGGTTGGCTCCACGCAGCACCCCCTCAGGATCTGCATTTCTCCAGGAACACTGGGGGGATTCACAGGCAAAGGTGTGAGAAGGCCAATCCAACGTGACCTCCCCATCCACAGACCAGGCTCCCTGCCATGCCAGCCAACCCAGTCTTATGTATCTTGGTTTTCTCTGTTCTCCCCCAAACTCACCTACAGGAGTTAGCCCTAAACCCTGAAGGAAGACCAGTACTCAGCAAAAAATAAGATAAATGAAATCAGGTAACCGAGTTCAGCACTTTTCTCCATCTTAAAAACCTTGGTCAGCCTGGATCATGGGAAACCATAAGCCGTGCGTGAATATGTGCCGGGCAGCTCCGTTCCCGGGGCATGTGCCTTCAGAAGCAGAGTTGCGCTGGAACCCAGGCCCCACCTTCTGGTCCCTCCTTGCTCTGCTAGAACAGGCAGCAGGGCTTGGCCTATGCCTTTGCCCCGCAGAATGAATCTCTTGCTTGTTTCAGAGGCTTTGGAGAACACCATCCGCCCTTATAAACGTGCGCACTGAGCCTCCAACGCCTGGGGGATTCTGACCCCACAGGTCACACTCCAGAGGCACCTTTTCTCCTCTGCAGGTGGAGCCTCCACCTGATGTCACTAGAGCTGGATGCAGACAGCCTCCTGGATAGCCGAGGACGAGGGTGGTGGTCTTTCAACAGACCCACCTGCCACAGCCTGACAGATTGATGTGAGGACGGTGGGAACTGTCTGTTCTGGTCTTGTCCGACCAGTGGAGGACTGAGCAATGCGTCTGGCGTGGGTGCCGCAGGAGAATGCATAAGTAGCTAACTTGCTTACTGGAAAAAGAGATGACCTAATCCACCAAGCCAGACTGAATCTTAATGGGAAGACCAGCGGTGGGGTGGGACGGCCCGTGGCTGGCTGGGGCTGGGCTCTGGCGGTGGCCTTCTGCCTCGTGCCCTGCCCAGAAGTAGCAGAGCCCCTTTGAAAGCAACAGAGGTCCTGAAAATGCCACTCTTTAAGCCAAGAGCCTCCCTGTAGCAGTAAAATGCACCCAAGGAGGGAGGCTTAAAGTGAGAGCTGAGTGGGCTGGACCTCAGGACCTGGCCAGCCCCATGACCTTCCAGATGGGAAAGAAACACAAAAGTTTCTGTAAGGATGAAGCCCACCCGTGCGGTCTGCAGAGAATGGCCATCTCTCCTTTTTCTTTATTATGACACTAATACACTTTTGCCACAAATAAATAAGCAAAAATGAGAAATAGAAACCCCTTGCAGTCCTACACAGATGTCACCTGTGAGTGGGTGCTGCACCACAGTGCTCTGGCCTCACTGTGTGCAGGAGTCACCTGGGGCCATGCTGGGTGACGTTCTGCGTTTCCGACAAGCTCCCAGGTCCTGCAGATGCTGCTGGTCCAGGGACCACACTTCCTGTAGCGAGACCTCCCAGATGTTTTAAAATATATATGTGTATACATTTTTGTTTTTAAATGTTTCCATAAAGTACATACTATTTTATAACATGACTCAATTAAATAATTTATTGACTCCTTTTTTCCACATCAATAAAAACAAAAAATATAAGAAATTTTTAATGGTTACCCAGAAGTCCATTTATTTAACCAATCCCCTATTATTGGACACAGTCTGTTTTCAACTTTTTTTTTTGTAAATAGCCCTTGCAAAGACCAACCTTCCAGCTAAACTTTATCATACATCCTTAATTGTTTCTTTAGAAGTTCAATAAGCAAAATCAAAGATGTGAATAATTTTAGAGCTTTCCATATGGATTATTAAACTATCAAAAAGATTGACCAGCAATGCATCAATCACTCCCTTTTTAAACAATTCTCCAAAGAAGTAAAACCAAATGACATTGCTACGGCAGGAAAGGCATACATTTTCCTAATGAAAAGCATAGATTCTCGCTCCTTCACTTATTCTACACTTATTCTCCACTTGCTGTGCTGTGAAGCATCACCATAAGCACTCAAGAGCACAAAGATAAACCCAACACAGTCACAGTCCAGAAAAGAACAAGCCCTGATAAAAATTGTCTGTTCTCCCAAATTTTCTCCAAATACACTTAGCTCTCTAGAGAGTCACTCTCTCAGGAAGGCCTGCTGAGACCCTCTATCTGTTGCCTTCTATTTGCTCTTGAGGCACCTGAAGCCAAGTGGCGAATGA
>NW_007772640.1:7776-8184 GCF_000696425.1 Galeopterus variegatus | reverse complement strand
AGATTACACATAAAAACATAAAGTATGTATTTAAAACAAGAAACCTTTATACCTCCTGAAAATGCTCAATATACTATATTTTTTCTGTCAACACAATATCAGGTTATACATAGACAATTTCACCCTAATTTTCTGGGCAATGCTATTTTAATTTCATTGTAATCTTTTCACCAAAAGTAACATATTATCAAATATGATTTGGAGTTTAAACTGAGCTAAGTCTTTCATAATGTTCAGCGGGAAAAAAACCATTTCAGACTATATACTCTTTTTGTTTGTAATTTGGAAAATAAAGTCAGAGATAGCTCTTCATTCTCTGCAAGCATGTGCAGACCATTCCTTACATATATACCATCATTCTTTAAGAAAACAGAATATGCTGCATGAATACACTTTTCCATAGGGCCT
>NW_007772640.1:3279-4779 GCF_000696425.1 Galeopterus variegatus | reverse complement strand
CGGGAGCACCGCCGTGCTCCCAAGCGGCGCACTGTAGCAGTGCGCCACTGGGCCAGCCCCTAAATAAGCATTTTTGAAACAAAAAATTGAGGGTGTTAAGCTTTATTGACTAGAAAACCAGGAGCTCTAAATATTCATGAAACTTTGGCATTAATTTTGAGTAGGGTTAATAACCATAAACATTGATGGTAGGGTTAATAACCATAAACATTCTCTGGGGTGTGGTCACTTTTCTTATTCAAAACCTTATAGTCTAAGAGGGCCTTGTTTCTTGATTTTATAAATAATTTATAAATTTATAATATGAAATTTTATCTCTTGTCCAATCAGTCCACCCTTTCTTAAATTCCTTTCTTAAAAGAAATTTCTTGATTTCATAGCCACCATTAGGCATCAGAAATTTTACCATTTAAATCTTTTCTAGATGGCAAAAGAGAAATGGTTTATTTTAAAGGTTTGAATCTAAGTGAAGGCTAGCTTTTTGTTCTTGGTTTCATCAGAAAATCATGAAGGAGAAAATAACCCAATATTCTGTTATTCTCTCCCTACCACTGAAAATAAAATAATCTTATTTTCAAATAATAAATAAATCTGAGCGTAATTAAGTTATGTTATGACACTATATTTCTAGGACCATAAGAATAAGACAATGTGGGGAAAGTTGCCAACAGACANAAAGAAATTTCTTGATTTCATAGCCACCATTAGGCATCAGAAATTTTACCATTTAAATCTTCTCTAGATGGCAAAAGAGAAATGGTTTATTTTAAAGGTTTGAATCTAAGTGAAGGCTAGCTTTTTGTTCTTGGTTTCATCAGAAAAGCATGAAGGAGAAAATAACCCAATATTCTGTTATTCTCTCCCTACCACTGAAAATAAAATAATCTTATTTTCAAATAATAAATAAATCTGAGCATAATTAAGTTATGTGATGACACTATATTTCTAGGACCATAAGAATAAGACAATGTGGGGAAAGTTGCCAACAGACAGAGAATCGGTTTTAGAGTATTATTTTTCTGCATAATATCTGTAGACAAACAGCAACTACTTATGTCAGTAAATTTAACGTATAAATCATTCAGCTCCCTATATTATTTGACCAAGGGGGAGAATTTACTGTAAATATTTGTTGAATGAATAATTCAATGAACAAATGCTTAATGCAAAATACTATGGATGCATACATATCACACACAAGTATTGTTATTCAACACTGTATCCCACAGATATGTACAATCAATTATGTTTCCGTAAAAAGATACTATGGATGCAGAGAGGAAAGATAGCATAGTTTAAAAAATAGCAAGGGATGTAGAGTCATACAGAATAGTTTTGATCTTGACCCTGGGTTTGAATCCCACTCTGTCCTATATTCTGGTACTCTCTTTCCTGTCTGTTTTCTAGAAATAAAGAATTAATTTGAGGACTCTGAAGCCCTAGATCATGATAGAACCACGGTACAGCAAAAGCCTGGTTCCCTGAATTAAGTGGTCTCCC
>NW_007772640.1:0-2554 GCF_000696425.1 Galeopterus variegatus | reverse complement strand
CTAGATCATGATAGAACCACGGTACAGCAAAAGCCTGGTTCCCTGAATTAAGTGGTCTCCCTAGCGATCTGAATTGGTCTGTGAAGTTAAGGAGATGGAAACATGGATGACGTTTAACCAATGAGATAATAGGATGGGCTGGGTACTGCTTCCAGCCTATCCTGGCTAATACATCTTCCTCGAAAGGTTGAGGTTAGGATCAAATAAAGATAACATTTAATGCACTAACACAGACTCTCGCAGAGTATATATACTATACTATAAAAATCCCTTTCTTTTCCTTTCTGTGTCTCAGTGCTAATACTTGTGAAGATGAAGCATATTGCGCAATTCTTATTTATAATATTAAATAGCATTATTTGGTTTATGCTAGATACTGCAGGACATATAAGATAGATGCAATAGTCATTAAAATAAAGACCATCAGAGACAAATAAAAGGACAACTATAGTTTACTAGAACGGTATAAATTGCCCTAATTAACTAGAGAAAAACTTTTTAGAAAGAATACGACTAAATTCAGTCTTTAGATGTAGAGGTTATAGGAAATCAGTTTCTCATGAGCAATTATAGTGAAAAAGTAAAAGAGCATTTTATTAACAACGAAACTTCAGAGATAATTACAACATACCATGTCAACAAATGCAAATAAATATAGTAGAAATGTATCAAGTGCAATTATGTTAAATATGCTAAATGATTAGATTATATTCAAGTGCCTGGGGAAAGTGCTTTTAGTAGAAAGTCTGTTTTGAAATCATCAAAATACACTTCTGTAGAAATCATCCTTGCTTCTCCTAATATTGTTGTAAAATTAGAATTCTCTATCCCCCCAAAATTAGAACAATGTGGAACTATCATTTAAGTAACTATACGACTCATGAGTGAAGAAACTGCCCTTTAACATGCTCATTTACCTAATGTCAAGAATAGTAGACCCTAATCTACTAATTTTAATATTTCAAAACAAAAATATAGAAAACAATAATCTGTAATAAAAGACTTCACTCTATAGTATTCTCAAACATAGAAGCACTAGAAAAGAACCTATAACAGGTCTTCAGATGCACTCATTTGTTTAAAAGAAATATTCTGTATTAATTAATTAATTATATTCTTGGAGAATGCTTAAAAAGGCCTTTCCCCCCCTCTTCCCCTGCTATTATTTAATGAAGAAGCAAGAAAATGGGGAAGAGAGAGACCACCGCTTATAGTTCTGGAAGCTTCCTTAGTAACTCTGACAAATTCCAGATAAAATGAGAGAATGAGGATTCTAACCTATGTGTTATGAAGAGAAAGTGAAGCTTTCAAGAAAGCTGTTCCCTTTTTCTAATTAATCTCTTTACTCATGTTTTAAAAAATTATCTTTTATAAGCACTGGATCAATAAATTTATTCTGTCAAATGCTTTAAAAAGAGTATGTTTTTATTTTCATAAATATTAAGTATATCAACAGTAAATATTGAAGAACTGACAGTTGCAAAACATGCATATGTTATAATTATTTATTAATATATCATCTACTCATTCATTTATCAAAAAATGTTATTTAATACATACTACTATACACTATTTTGTGAAATAATGGGTCAAGGACGTGTTGAGAAATAGATTATCTATTAGTATTCAATGACTGCAAATATAACTGTAGGTTGATTATCTGGTTATCTATCAATGTATTTAATGTCATTTTGTTCAAAGGAAAGAAGGGTACTATCCTGTTTCTTCAATGTCAGTTCCTTGTTTGCACACTTTCTGAACATGCTTTGTGTTTTCAAACATTTTCTGCAAGCCTGGGAAAATTGTGTATGGAAAAGCACTGAATATCATACTTTTAAAAGTATAAGTGTAGCTATTCACTGTACCGAAAGCCCAATATTTAGCTGATTTTAGAAATAAAATAAAAATGACAACAAAACTGGGGCATCTCAACTAAAACCACGGTGATATACATGCATGTTTTTATATAATTAAGAGGGCACAAAACTGGAAGATTCTTTGGTTCAAAACTGCACTAAACTATTTCACTTGGTTAGTATTTTTTTATTTCTAGCAAGAGTAAAAACTGTATTTTAAGAACTACCAAGTGATATAGAAATGTTCTTGTCAAAAGGGAGAAAAAGTGAATGTAAAATTTTTAAAACAATGCAAAATTTAAAGAGAAATTCTTTACAAGACTGGTGATAGAGTTTGGATGTGTTGTCCCCCCAAAACTCATGTGGAAATCTGATCCCCAATATAGCAGTACTGGGAGCTGTTTGAGTCATGGGGCAGATCCCTCATGAGTGGGTTAATGTTCTCTCTGGGGGGTGGGGGTAGTAAGTGAGTTCTCACTCTATTAGTTCCCACAAGAGCTGGTTGTTGAAAAGACCCTGGCATCTCGCCTCTCTCTCTTGCTTCCTCTCACCATATGATTTGCTTGTACCCACCAGCTGCCTGCTGCTTTCTGCCATGAGTATAAGCAGCCTGAGGCCCATGCCAGATGCAGCTGTCCCAAAATCGTGAGCCAAATAAATCTCTGTTCTTTTTTTTTTTTTTTTTTTTTTTTTTTTCT
>NW_007772639.1:4077-4779 GCF_000696425.1 Galeopterus variegatus | reverse complement strand
AGGGCCTCCTTCTGAGTGTTGGGGCTGGGGGTGGGGGACAATCCTGTGCAACTGAATTGGTTGCATGCCCATGAATCTAGCCCTGGCCTAGAAGTTTATCATTTTTAGTACTCTTCATTATTTTTTGAAGAATTAATTTTTTATCTAGTATTATTTCTCTTTATCCTGAAAAACTTCCTTTAGAGTTTCTTATTGCTCAGCATTGCTGGCAGGAGATGTTTTTTCTTATTTACAAAACTCCCTGTCTTCAATCTTCCAAGCAAGTGTGAACTCTCCACCAGAGTCTGATTACTCTCTTCCCTCTCCGGTACATTCAGCAGTTGCATTGTCCAGGTTGTTAGCTGTTTTCTCCAGAGGAGGGTCATCTGTTATGGTGTTAGTCTTTCATACCTGGAAGTAGGACTTGATTATTTTTCATTATTTGGTCAAATTTTATAGGGTACTGCTATGGGTCAAATGTGTCTCCCAGAAGTTCATTAATTAAAAACTTGATCCATACTGTAACAGTGTTAACAGGGTGGGAAATTTGATTATAACATTTGAAAAGTGGAGTCTTTTGAGAAGTGATTGGATCACGAGGACTGTGCGCTTGTAAATGGGTGAATCCATTCATGGGGTAATGGGCTGATGGTAATGAGTTTTCATGGGTGTGGACTGGTGGCTTTATAAGAAGAACACATGGGAGAGCTCTTACTCATGCCA
>NW_007772639.1:0-2523 GCF_000696425.1 Galeopterus variegatus | reverse complement strand
GCGGGAGCGCCGCCGCGCTTCCCAAGCGGCGCACTGTAGCAGTGCGCCACCGGGCCGGTCCTCTCAAGCATTTTTTGAGAGTTATTTCTTGTATACATATTTCAGTGAAATGATACTATATGAGCTAATTTGTAATCTACTTATTTACCTAATAAGTTGTAGATGTTTTATAGTATATATTTTTCTAATGGAAAAATGATAAACCTTTTAGTATCCCCACCCTTGCTAATAATCATAGTTCAGCACTTATCCTGTGAAAGCAGTAGAAATAGTTTTGTTGAAATACTTTCATACTGTAGATTCATAAAGCATAAAATGCAAAGTTATATATTTACACAATATTTATTAAATTATTAAATATTTATATGGATAGAATATACCCATAAATTATAATCATACCTTAATTAATTGGTACTCTAAAGCTATTCCATGTAAAACCATATCTATAGTATCCACAAGGAAGAAATAGAAACCTATATATTAATAGATAATGAAATGTTTCCTCCTGGTACGCAGAACATAAAGTGAGTAGAAACCTTTTTTTTTCTTTAGCCAGTATTCAGATATTTGTTTGTGATGTCAACTAAGTATCTGGTTATATTCCTATATTATCTCTTATGCTTTTCTATCATCTAATAAGCAAAGTTTAATGATTTTCTTTCTAGAAATAAAGGCTAAACTATACCATTCCCAGTCAACAAAGATATTCTGGATAAAAATTAGTTAATAATTCTTAAGTACCATGATGGATTTTTAAATAGCACAATACTTAGTGCATTGTGACATTGTGAATTAAGTACAGAAGTTGGCAGAATAACTGGGAAGTAAGCATTACCATAGGAATGCTGACTCATTCCCACAGCAAAGTACTATATATTAAAATGTATATTCTTTTAAAAAGGGAACCACAAGCTTAACGTCCTTTTAGAGTTCAGCAAACTCTCTTTCACGGAACATTTCTGTCTTCAGTCAAAACATATAAAACAAAAGAACAGAAAAAAAAGTTTTAAAAACACTCAACCAACTAGAAATAGAAAGGAACTTCCCCAAACTAGTAAAGGCCATCTATAGAAAACTCGCATAGTTTCTCCTAAAATTGGGATCAAGACAAGAATACCTGCTCTTGTCACTTCTATTCAACTTTATACTGGTGGTTCTAGCCAAGGAAATTATGCAAGAAAAAGAAATAAAAGACATTCATATTGGAAAGGAAGAAATAATATGGTCTCTACTTGCAAATGATATAATCTTGAATATAGAAAATACTAAGGAATACATACACACATACACACAAACTATTAGAATTAGTAATAAGTTCAGCAAGGTTGAAGGATACAAGTTCAATACACAAATATCAATTGTATTTCCACATTCTAGAAGGAAAAATCAAAATTAACAAAACAATTCCATTTATAATTACATCCAAAAGAATAACATTCTTAGAAATTAATTTAAGAAAAGAAGTAAAAAATTACACTAAAAACTAAAAAACATGGCTAAAGAAATTAAAGTGAACCAAAATCAATGGAAAGACAGCTCATATTCATGAATAGGAAGACAATATTGTTAAGATGGCAATACTTCCCAAACTGATCTACAAATTCTACATAATTATTGTTAAAAATCCATGCTAATATTTTGCAGAAAATGACAAGCTGATTCTAAAATTAATGCAATAATATATGAAATACTCAGAACAATCTTGAGAAAGAAGAGAAATTTTTAAGTACTCACATTTCCTGATTTCAAAACTTAATAGCAAAGCTACAATAATCAAGACCATGTGATATCGACAAAATGATAGACACATTAACCAATGGAATAGAAGTAAGAGTCTAGAAATAAATGCTTTGATTTATGTTCAGTTGATTTATAACAAGGTGCCAAGATCATCTAAAGGGAAAGAATATTCTTTTGAACAAATGGTGCTGAGACAACTTTATATCCACATACAATACAATTAAGTGGGATCTTAACTCAGACCATAAATAAAAATTAACTCAGAATGAATTGAAGACCTGCATGCTAAAACTATAAAACTCAAAGAGCTAAAACTATAAAATTCCTTGAAAAAGACAGGACTAAGTCTTCTCAACCTTGAATTAGGCATTGGTTTCTTAGATGTGACACAAAATCACAAGTAACAAAAGAAAACCTAGATAAATTGGACTTCATTAAAATTTAAAACTTTCTGTGCCTCAAAGGACACTATCAAGAAGATGAAAAGACAAACCATGGGATAGATAAAAATATTTGTAAATCATATATCTGATAACAGATTTGTATCCAGAATATTTATAGAATACTTAAAACTAAACAATAAAAATTGTTAACCTAGGGCCGGCCCGGTGGCACACTGCTACAGTGCGCCGCTTGGGAGCATGGCGGCGCTCCCGCCGAGGGTTCGGATCCCACATACAGACCGGTTCCCACTCACTTGCTGAGCGAGGTGCGGGCGCAACACCGAGGGTTGCGATCCCGTTGCCGGTCCCGGTCCGGTACGGGCGCGCCACTGAGGGTTGG
>NW_007772638.1:1791-4779 GCF_000696425.1 Galeopterus variegatus | reverse complement strand
AAAACTTCACACCAGAAAATACTGGAAAGCAAATCCACCCCATCCAGTCTCAGAGCCTAAGATCAAGATAGAGGAAAGGATTTATTGAGCAGTAACGCTCAGTGGGACAGTCCCTGCATCATTTTGGCTCTGCCACACTGCTTTTCCCTTCTTTAACTTGCGCCCAAGTTCCACATACCCCAAGATTTTGAGGGTGATAATCAGGACATGAAGGGGCCCTAGGAAAGGGATGGTTCCCTCAGCAAACCTCAGACTGATCACAGCCCAGAGGAAATGAGAAAATTATCACAGGTCTTTCACATCTACGTATACCACCATCTCTTAGTTTTAAGGCCACCAAGGTGAAGCCAGGATCAGAATAACCGCCAAACACCTCTGTGAGTGCATTTGGCAAGAGAGCTGGGACAATCAACTGCTTTGTTGTTTTCATCACAATTTATAGTGTTTAATTTCATTGAAGAGAGCACTTCACATCTGGGGGAGCCTCACTGGGAACTGACAGATTAATCAGTAGATATCTTAGAAGGTTCTGCTGCTCCTGTATTTTTAAAAAGTTATAGTTATGGGCCGGCCCGTGGCTCACTTGGGAGAGTGCGGTGCTGATAACACCAAGGTTCCGGGTTCGGATCCCACATAGGGATGGCCGGTTCACTCGCTGGCTGAGCGTGGTGCTGACAACACCAAGTTAAGGGTTAAGATCCCCTTACCGGTCATCTTTAAAAAAAAAAAAAAGTTATAGTTATTAACTGACTGTTGGTGTTGTTCTAGGTGTTGGTGTTGTTGGGGTTGGCTATTCTACGCTCCATGTTCTTTGCATCACCATTTCTAGCGTGCCTAGCCATGTATAAGTAGAAAAACCATGTATATAGAGCAAATGGTTCATTTACATGTAATTAAAGATAAGCACTTTTTTTAAGTTTAAAGTTCTAATTCAATATTCCATTCTTTAGACATGAAAGGGAATGAAATATTTTTTGTTTTTCTGTTTCTCCTTTTTTTTTTTTTCAGGTTGCTGAACAAAATAATTGCTAGAAAGAAATCAATGTTCAGCTTTAATTTTTGATGTTACAAGGTCTATCTGAAAACAGGTGGGGTCCACGCTGTGTCTGCAGAGTGTTGTTGAGGCTCCTGCTGCCTAATCTATCCCTCCTCCAACAATACCGTTGGTCTGCTGTGCTCCAGATTCTCCTTGGTCCATCTCATCAGAGAACGGGTCATCAGATCCCCCAGACCAGCAGCAGTGGGCTTTATTTTAAAATGCAGAGAGGGCTGCATAACCTCCCTTGACTTAGTAATCTCAGAGCATTGTGATGGATTCCATCTCTGACCTTCGTCCACACAGAAATCACATTTTCACTGAGTGCTCCTAGCAACTTCAGAGACCTCATCCCGCAAATTCCAGTTACTGAATGAGTAAATATTAAGCTATTGAGATGACTCAGATGAAAGTGTGGTTAACTGAGCTTTGGTGACTGGGATGGTCTGACAGAAACTTGATTTAGGACCTGATAGATCTGTAGGATGTCCCTTGTCCAAGAGGTGATACTGGGAGAAGATGTGAGGGCATTATCTTTAGAGTGAATGGCAGGTGTAAGGATTACCAGCTGGTCTTTATGGAACTGCAGGCAGATTGGCAGAGCTAGAGCTCCTTCTGAGTATAGTTCAGGGTCTGCAGAGGATGTCACATTGGCTGCATTCTGCTTTCTTCCTTAAATCCCAGCAGACACTGTTTGATCTTTGCTCACAAGGGCTCAAGCTGCAGGTTACTGGGGAAGTGGGTGCTAGGTTTGAGGTTTCTGTAGCTTGAAGCCCTTTCAGAACCTTCAGGCATTTGATGGAGTACTTAAAATTCCACCACCTTGCCTTCTGGCCATTAGAGACCCAAGGGAACTGTGAGGCTGCCTGCCATGAATTTCCCCCTCCCCTTCCTTCACCATGATCCCAATCCAACTGTTATCCCTGCTCTCAGCCTTGGACAGGTAAAAGTGAGAAATGCCACCAGGATTGGAAACATTTTAATTTTGAAAGTCTCTTTTACTAAGGTTTTAGGACTCTTGAGCATACTTAGTTCCTGGGCCTGGACATCCACATTGTTGTTGTAGGTGAAAACTGCTGTAGAGAGTTTGACAGATCAGAGATAAAGAATACAATGAATTTGCATATGTCTTTTCTTTCTTCTGAAAAATAGCAAAATGTGAAGACTACTGGGGCAGTTAGTTTATTTTTATATAAATGCATTCCGAATAGGTAACAAGTCATCATAGTTCAACATTCAACAAGTTTTCCAAAGGGTGATAGTGTTCTCAGTATTCCTGATGTGTTTCTGGGTAGTCAGTTCCCTGGCCCAAATGCAACCAAAGTTATCAAATGCTTACGTGTATTTCCAAAGCTATTAAAGAAGTGTAGAAGAAATTATCTATGTACCTAAGTGTATTTTTATGTAACTGGCTCCTTGATATACACTCCATGAAAATGTGTTTTTAACAATAGAGTTTAGGCCTCTTTGTTTCTTATCTGTGCTCCTTTAAGTTCACCAAACATTCTATTTTATGCATCTGCCATCCTTTGGTTAACTGTTCTTCTGTCCATTGCCTTTAGGAAGTTTTCAGTTTCTTGATGTTACAAACAGTGCTTGTCGTGAGGCACCCTCCCACAAGAAATGCACTTACACTCCACTCGTGCAGAAAAGGGCAGTTTATTCACTCCAGCTGGCCAGCGACCATCTCCCAAGGGGCAACCAAGGAAGAGCGGCATCAGGCTTTGGTCTTGTGGGGTTTTTAAAGACAAAAACTACATCCCATTGGCACATGGGTTGGTCCAGGTGCACAGAGCAAGCTAGGGGGCTAGGTCACAGAGGCCAAGAACGAGCCGTTCGAGCAATCAAGCATACAAGATGTCATTGTGTATGGTTCCTGTTCCCATGTAATAATTCACTATGTATGGCTCCTGTTTTTGTGTAATTGTTTTCTGTTTCTATGAGAAAGTCAA
>NW_007772638.1:0-791 GCF_000696425.1 Galeopterus variegatus | reverse complement strand
ACACACACAGAGAGAGAGAGAGAGAGAGATGTGTGTGTGTGTATGTATGTATGTGTATATATATATAATCAATCTCATCGAGGCGTTTCCATTGCATTACTTTCCTAGGGCTGGCATAACAAAATACCCAAAACTGGGTGGTGGCTTAAAACAGCAGAAATGTATTGTCTCAGTTCTGGAGGAGAGAAGTCAGCAACTGAGGTTTCGGCAGGGCCATACTCTCTCTGATTGCTCTGGGAAAGAAGCCTTCCTTGCCTCTTCTAGCTTCTCATGTTTTCCAGCAATCCTTGAATGTCCTTTGCTTGTTGGTGTATCACTCCAGTCTAGTGGGCATCTGCTCCCTGTGTGTCTTCACGTTGTCTTCCCTTCTGGCCTTGTCTGTCTCTTTGTTCAAATTTCCCCTTTTCATAAAGACTCCAGTCTCATTGCTTTAAGCCCACCCCAGTGACCTTATTTTAAGTTGACTGCCTTTGTAAAGACCTTATTTCCAAATAAGGTTGCATTCTGAGTGGGGGTTAGGACATCAACATAGCTTTTTTGGAGGGACACAATTCAACCCAAAATATCCATCATCTCAAAGAGTTCCTCCAGGAGTGTGGTGTCTTTTGCTGTTAATCTCCCCCACACCTCCACCATAGTTCCAGGCAACCACTGAACTGATTTCTGTCAATATAAATGAGTTTTGTCTGTTCTTGAATTTCATCCAGTTTATACTATTTAGTGTCTGTTTTTTCATTCAGCATGTTTTAAAGATTCATTCATGTTGTGTGTATCAGCTATTTATTCTTTTT
>NW_007772637.1:0-4779 GCF_000696425.1 Galeopterus variegatus | reverse complement strand
GAGATCAATACTCTCACTATTATCAACAAAATTTACAGCTTCATGGAAGACATACAAATAAGTTCAAAAAAGAGGTTATATTTTGTATGTTTATTTATTGCATGTCAATTGTTTCAGAGACATATACCATAACTTTGTTTAGCTATTTGTCTATTCACATTTTCTCTGCCTTCTAAAATATTTAAGCAAAGTTCTGTTTTTATATGTGTCATCATCAACTTTTAGTGTTTCATGCCTTTTATAATTAGAAGATGAACATATAACACCATCTTTAGGCTACTGTGTTGGGCAGAGGTTCAGTGTGTACCACTGTGAGTGTCCTCTAAGAGCTGGAAATAAGGAAGGTGACATCTCAGTTTATCAAGCAGTCTATATACCATACATAGATTTATGTCTATTGTTCTGTCACAATTATTAATAGTGCACATTTCACTCAAGATGTGTCTTTGTTTGGATGATAAATAAAAGAACTAAAAAATGAGGGCAAGAAGATCACCATAAGGGAATTAAAGTATGAAATTAACAGAATGGCTCAAATCAGAGACAGGCAGGCACATCTTAAAGCCAGAAGGCCCCCAAATGGAAAAAGAAGAGGAAAAATTGTTCTTTTTTGCAGATGACATGATTTTATACAGAAAACTCTAAAGCCATTATGGGAAACAGTATGGAAGTTTCTCAAAAGACCACAAGTAGGGCTACCGTATGATCCAGCGTTCCTTCTACTGGTCTATACTCAAAGGAAAGGAAATCAACGTGTTGAAGGTATACCTGCACTCCCACATTTATTGTAGCTGTATTCACAGTAGCCAATATATGGAACCAACTTAAGTGTCCATCAACAGATAATTGGATTTTTAAAATGTGGTATATATACACATTAGAATACTATTCAGCCATAAAAAATGAAATTCAGCAATTTGTGGCAAAATGGATAAGTTTGGAGAAAATGATGTTAAGTGAAATAAGCCAGGCACAGAAGAAGAAATTCCTCATTTTCTTACTCATATGTGAAAGCTAAAAATCTTGATCTCATAAAAGTAGAAGGTAGAATAGTGACTACTAAAGATTGTTAAGAGTAAGAGGGGTAAGGAGAGGGTGATCAATGGATACAAAATTGCAGCTAGGCAAGAAGAAGTTCTAGTGTTCTTTAGTGATGTAAGAAAATTAATGTTAACAACAATTTGTTGTATAATTTCAAATAGCTAGTAAGCAGAATTTTGAATGTTCCCAACACAAAGAAATGGCAAATATTTCTGGTGATAGATGTGCTACTTACCCTGATTTGACCATTGCACAGTATTATATCTACCCAAATATTACAGTGTACTCCATAAATATATACATGGAGACAGAAGGACTATTATGGAATCCTCCCACTGTGAATTGTCCAGTTAGCTATTGTACACTTACAACTATATGTGTGTGTGTGTATGTATGTATAATAGCCAAAAGCAAAAAAATATTATTTTACCTAATTATGTAGGTTTACCACTTGTGTAGTTCTTCTGCTGGATTTACCTGGGATAACTCCTGCATCTGCAGTTGTTTGACAATTCCATTGAAACTAAAGGGTTCGAGATGTCCTCACCCACATGCCTGACAATGGGAACTTACTGGCTGTCAACAGGGTACCATAATTCTCTGCCACAGCATTTCTCATTTTGAAGTAGGCTAAACAGAACTTCCTCACAGCACAGTGATCTCAGGATTCCAATAAGAATAAGAGTAAATCTGCAATGGCATTTTTATTCAATCCTGTTGGTCGAAGCAAGTCACTGACCAGCCCAGATTGAAAAGGATGCAGAAATAGACTTCACCTCCTGACCATAGACCCAAAATTGTCATGTAGCAAAGGCATGTGGGCAAGGAAGAAGGGATTCTGTGGAGGCCTTTATTATAACCCTCTCCCCTAAAGGACGTGATGATTACACTGCAGAAACCATGGACAAATTGCAAACATGACTGGGACTATGGAGAATCTGCTGTACCAGTACACCATTTCTTCCCATGTAATAAGTATTTTAAATCAATTAATATAAAGCATCTATATTCAAAACTTAAAACAAAATAAAATCTTAATATATGTAGCTTAGGTAAAAAGAGATTCCAGAAGAAATAAAATTTGTGTCGCAATGTTGGAATTTTCTTCTAATAGCTACACTTTCCAAGTGCAATACCTTGTTGGCTTTGAATTATGTAATTATTTCTCTGCAATAAATTAATTACGTGGGAGAATGAGGTTTCTTGGCACTCAAAGTCATTCTGAGCACAGATTTGAGATGATTTGAACGGAGGATATGAAGTCAGAGCATGAGTGGTCTTTATAGAGTCCGTGTACTCCTTACCATTATAGTACACAATTTTCTGTATGTTTGTCTATTTGCCTTGGTACTGTTTTTTTTTGCCTCGGTACTGTTTTTTTTTTATATATATATCTTTCACCACAATGTGAAAGGTTCTTGTGATCCACAAAGTAAAAGCTCTTTTTAAGTGAAGCAACTGGTAAGGGCAGAGGGTTTGAGGAAAGTCGAAAGGGGCTGTTGGCTAACATCGAACTCATATCCTTCCCCCTGCCCTGCTGGCTCCATTCTCATTTCTCTTTTCTCTGTTGTCTTATCTCTTTACTTAGGTGTAAACTGCTGACGATCTTAGGCCTGTTTCCTAAGATATCTCGTTAAGCTATCAGCAGGCTCATGACAAATACCAGATTACATTTACAGACATATGAGTAATGAAATACTTTTCATTCTATAAAATTAAACATTAAAAATGACACTGGAGGGGAATCTGCTGTTTAGCAACTGATATTACTGCTATCTGTACTCATACATTTGAGGAACTCAAACTGTCTAAAACCACATTCAGAGTTTCAAAACATCTGACTTCCCAAGGTTTAGAACTCGCCTGTCTTAGAATTGTTAAAATTAAAAATATTTCTCAAAACTTGGTGCATCAAAAAAATAAATATCAAAAAATAAATAAATAAAATTTAATAAGCATACAGAAAATGTAATATGCTTTGGAAGGAAAAGCAGCAACACCACAAAAAAAGAATTAACCACAAGGATAAAAAATATCTTTCTAACCAATTACTTGTACACATATATAAAGCTATATTCTCCAAGATTCTATATGGAATTTCACTTTCATCACTTTCATAGTTATTTTATTTTATTCTCTGTTGCCTTAACCACTTTAAGTTAAATTTTTGAACTTAGAAGAAAATAATTTTTGTATTTGATGTTGCTTTGAAAGTCAGACTGTCTTGATGTCACAAGATAGAATCTTTACTTAGGTGTAAACTGCTGACGATCTTAGGCCTGTTTCCTAAGATATCTCGTTAAGCTATCAGCAGGCTCATGACAAATACCAGATTACATTTACAGACATATGAGTAATGAAATACTTTTCATTCTATAAAATTAAACATTAAAAATGACACTGGAGGGGAATCTGCTGTTTAGCAACTGATATTACTGCTATCTGTACTCATACATTTGAGGAACTCAAACTGTCTAAAACCACATTCAGAGTTTCAAAACATCTGACTTCCCAAGGTTTAGAACTCGCCTGTCTTAGAATTGTTAAAATTAAAAATATTTCTCAAAACTTGGTGTATCAAAAAAATAAATATCAAAAAATAAATAAATAAAATTTAATAAGCATACAGAAAATGTAATATGCTTTGGAAGGAAAAGCAGCAACACCACAAAAAAAGAATTAACCACAAGGATAAAAAATATCTTTCTAACCAATTACTTGTACACATATATAAAGCTATATTCTCCAAGATTCTATATGGAATTTCACTTTCATCACTTTCATAGTTATTTTATTTTATTCTCTGTTGCCTTAACCACTTTAAGTTAAATTTTTGAACTTAGAAGAAAATAATTTTTGTATTTGATGTTGCTTTGAAAGTCAGACTGTCTTGATGTCACAAGATAGAATCCATAACAGGGAAGAACAATTTAAAAATTCATAAATGGTTTCTATTTTCTCAAAGTTAATTGTTTAAGCAAAATATTTTTTCTTTATTACAGATCATTCACTAATTCAAATCTGTTTGTATTTCACACCAGAGAAGGAGAAGTGAGGTTTATGTTCACGGTAACATCTTAGATTAAGGAATTGAGGTTTATGTTCACGGTAACATCTTAGGTTAAGGAACAATCCTTAAAAGAAAGAATTAATCTGGAAAATAGAAATTTATTCAAAAGCACAGCTAGGATATTGATTTTGTTGTTGCTGTTTTGTTTTTTTTCTTTCTCTCTTAGGTGAGCTTTAGGCTAAAAGACAATGGCCACAATATCTGCCTGAATGCACAGCACTCTTCCAATCCACCACTTTCCTGCTTTGTGTTACAGGAGTCTACATTTACACAGACACGCACACACACACACACATGCACACGTAGACACAAACTACTGATTTCCCCAGGGCCTCTCTGATAAATAAAATTTTCCCTCATGAAGTGTTATATTTTCAGACAGCTGGGAAACCATGCATTTAGTATGTTTATATTTATTTTTCAGTTACCTAAAGGAAATATTAATCTTTAAATGCATTTAAGAATGTATCATCATAGTTCTAATTGGATAGCATTCTTGGATTGACTGTAATTAGTACACTTACGTTTGTAATGATAAGCCAGTATACAGATGTTGAAGTTAGATTCCCAAACACTGACATTTCTGTAACTAAGATGGTTTTACTCATCTTTGAATGGCATTTGTTTATGTTCAGGTTCCATCAGCAACTTTAATGTAGTATTCACAA
>NW_007772636.1:4560-4779 GCF_000696425.1 Galeopterus variegatus | reverse complement strand
CTTGTTGAGATCAAGCCAGAGAAGAAACAGTTTGTCCACCAAGTTCATACTCAAGACCTGCTCTACACTATCACCACCTTTCCCTGTGACATTTCCTGGCTCGAGGCTTTCTGCTTCTTACCACTGGTCTCTGACCACCACGTAGCTATTTCCATCATTATATCCATCCCATTGTCTCAAAAATAGAGTGGTTTGTGTTACTATTATAACACCATTCCA
>NW_007772636.1:0-3093 GCF_000696425.1 Galeopterus variegatus | reverse complement strand
CATACATTGCTTGAACAGTTCACTCACATTTGCAAAGAAGGCCTTAAGTACTAATTCCTTATTCCAAAGTATATTTCTAATTTTATTAGTGTCTTCTATCTGTGCTTAATGATTATCTACCATGTCAGATACCGTGCTAGGCACCAGACATAACTTGTACAATGATGAACAAGAGAGAAACAGTTCTTTTTTTCATAAATCAACCTGTAATTGACTCTCCCATGTATGAAACCATAAGTGGTTTTGTCTGAACCTCTCACCTAGAAATAACAGGCTTGCAATAGTAATTTCCCTTCTGTGTGTGAACATTGTAATTCCTAAACTAGATGATTGGTTACAGGGCGGCAGGTATTTGTTTTTGGCTACTCACCACATTGACCATAATAAATAGTACACTGTAAATATCAAGACAATATGTGATGCACTAAATTGTATTTTACTACATATACAATTTTCATTCCTATAGCCTCACACTAATTTAAAATTCTCTTACAGAATAAAGTTTAACCAATTATATGTCCTATGATAAATAACATTTGGTTCTATCTCAATTTTATTCTAACAGTATGATCTGAATCTCACAATTTTCACAAATCGTTCTATTAAAATTACTTGCATTTAATAGTCTCAATGGCCATACTTGAAAGTTATAAAGATGACAAAAGATTACAGAATTACTTCTTAATTAAAAAAAAAGTTGTCTCATCAGTAATCCATAGAAAGTCTATGAGACATTCTTTCATAAACTGCTGGCGATGAAAAGATGTGTTAAGCTGGAGATGAAAAGACTCAGAAAGGGCTTAAAATGTACTTTGTTTTGAATGGCTTCAGGGGATAAATCAGAACAAATATTTGCAGGGAGTACAGTTCAAAGCAAAAATTTTTGAAGTTCTGTTTAGGTTTAATTTTAAATGCTTGAAAAAACCTCAATTCAGCCTCTTTCAAATATTTATTAAAGGTACGTGAAGATACAGAAATATTGAAAGTGTCAATAAGACTAATACATAATGTCTTTCAAATTCTCATGAGAATAAACATTGATTACTGAGAAAATAGTGCCAGATCATTATTTTAAAAAAAGAAGAAAAAATACCTAGATTTTAGCCCGTTGCCCATCTCACAACTGCTTCATGAAACAGAGACCAGTTGAAAATTCCATGGCACTTGCCCTGACTCAGAAAAACTGAGCAACCACCACTTCTTCCCTTCAAAATGTGCTCTTACAGAGAACCAATCACAGCAACTGAAATTTCAGAACAACTGTGAAAGGTTAGAAGTGGGCCATATATTCTAGGAGCTATAATCCCTGCAAGTAAAGTGCTGTAAATGCAAGTTAGGGCAGGAACTATTGCTATAGCAAGACACACTGCAAGATTTATTTTTCTGTGTTACGTTTGCTTAGAAAAGAGAATGGGCCAGATAAGATAAGAAAAAGACAGACCAATGACCACATAAAAGTGCACAAGGTGAAAGTGGACTAGTTGCTAGAACTAGTCCTTCAGGTATTTTTTTGAAATGAGGATTACAGAGACATTCAAGCAGAACATAGAGTTTGAATACTTCTTTCCTTCTTTGAGACTGAGTTCAAATAAAATAATGAATATGAATTGATAGAAAAGCAATTAAGAACAATGGAAAAGGAAGAAAACATGAAACAATCATTAGAAGACAATATACTTCGAAATGTTTTACATGGAAAACAAAAACCTAGAGAATTTTGAGATCACAACATACACAAACAATGTTAATTTAATTTCAATTTTTACAAAAGTTGCCAACTTTAATCTTACTGCTTTGCTAAATATTCATACAAAGTTTGATCAATGAACATGCCAGCCTGCATCCATTTTTTCTTGTAACTGTATTTGAGAACTCTACAATTTACAATATTTTAGCCAACATTAATAACAACAATAATAAGATAACTAAAAATATGCCTAATTTTAAAAGCACAAAGGACTTGTATTAATAAATAAAAAGTGTTCACTGAAATATGTAAACAATTTGAATAAATAAAAAGACATAATATGGTACTAACCAGAAATAATGTTGAAAATTAATAATTTTCTTAAATTAATATATAAATTTAAGAGGTACAAATGAAATCTTCAATAGTATTTTGGGGCTACTGACAAAATGATTCTAAATTTCAGCTGGAAATAAATAAATCTGCTAAAAATCAAGAATATTTTGTAAGCGCAAGATAATGATATTATTTTAATATCAAAATATTTTGATATCAATGATATCATGTGATATCTTTATAAAGATATATTAAAGGAACAAATACAGTAACATATCTGAGTATGACAGAATTTAGTAGGTGACAAATTAGATATTGGCCTCTTTAATTTGGTGATGATAAACCATTCAATAAATTGTATTGTAACAATTGACCAGCTAGTTTTTAGAAAGAAAAATCGTATCATAATATATACCTACATAAATTGCAAAAGAGTTAAATCTAAAACTACTAAAAATGTAGAGAGACTATGTAAGTTATCTTGGAATAAATAAGGATTTCTTAAGCATATCCCCCACAACCCAAAAGAAGACTTACAGCATATTTGATAATAAGATTTAAGGCACGGCCGGGAAGTAGCACAAACATGGCTGTGACTGGCACTGCGGGTGAGGCGGTAGCAAGCGGGGGCTGTGGAGTGTCATGGGCAGTGGTGGCGGTGCGACCCCTGCGTCTCCCTGAGCAGGACCGCAGCGGGGCCTCAGCGCTGATCCAGTCCATGTACGAGAGCAGAGAGCTGGGCAGTCTGGAGACCATGGAGACCCTCACAGAGCTGTGCAACAAGCTGATCCCAGGGTTGGGGGTGACGTCTGCAGTTTATCAGCCATCAAGATGCTGCAGTTTATCAGCCATCAAGATGCTACAGGTTGTCAGCCATCAAGTGGGAGAGTTCCCCGACTTGTTTTCAGACCAGCTGTGTAGCTCCTTACCTGGCAGTGGCGGTAATGGTGGCAGTGGCGGTAATGGTGGCAGTGGCAGCAGCCTCAGCAGCAATGGCAGGAGCAGAAGAGGCAGAGCCATTGCCCCTCGATGCAGCCCTCATTCAGCCAGATCCCATTACTTTCCTTCTC
>NW_007772635.1:0-4779 GCF_000696425.1 Galeopterus variegatus | reverse complement strand
ACAAAATTAACCCAAAGCTTACATTCCAGGATGCATAATTTCTGTGAACTTCATCCAAATAAATAAAATACCTTTGCCAATTTCAGAAATCCATTTCCTTGTGCTAGAAGTATGACCTCTTTCCTCTGTTCACAAGAAGGGTTACACAACAGAGACAGCAAATCTACCACAATAATTAGGTGGAACTTCCTCAAAAATATCCACTCCATAAGATTACAAATTCCATCAATGCATAGGAAGAGAAAATTAAAGCAATAAACCATTATAAATACTTCCTTTAAGCTAATATTTTGTTTTGAAAAGGATAAAGAAAGAAGGACTTATTGTTTGAGTTTTGCCGATCAGTTTCACAGTTTTAAAACTAAAAATTTATGTGATTTGATGCATCAATGTCAGTTTTACGGACTAAGTTTCAAAAATCACTTTTCCAAATCATTCTATTTCATGTTTATCTCACAGGACAATTTGGGAATTAATGAGATACAAACTAAGAAATATCTTGTGGTCTTAAAGAAGGGTTCAATATGAAGATATGATTTTGGATTTTTTCTAGTAACTTATAATGAAGCATCATGAAAATTTTTCTTCACATAGAAGCCTCATTTATTTTTAATTATTTTTAATCAGTATTATCTAGATGAACTCGTTACATGTTTAGAATCAGAAAAGTAATATCAGGTATCTACTAAGACAGAGAATGAAACCAAAATAGTAAAAATGAACAAACAGCTTCTGTGTGTTCTTTTAATTCTTTTAATTTAAGCAATCAAGAAAAGTTATTCAAAATTCTGTATTAAATCAGTCCTAAATAAGTCTCCTCACTGTACATTTTCTACTTATGCACAAGAAAAACTATCTGAGTTGACATTAGAGTCTTGATTTTTTTTTTTAGATGAAGAGTACCATTTTCTGTTTTTACTTCAGGCTAAAACATTAATTCGTAAGGTTGTTAGATAGAAAAGTAGCTATATTTGTAGGTATGTGTCATTTAATGCCTGCTGATGATAAAGGATCAATAACGATAAAAAATGGATATTATTTTTCTAGAGTTAGTTTTTCTTTTACATGCAAAGTGAACATGGTAGCTGTACCATCTTACATTTTCTGTTCCATCATATCTTTAGGCACTACTAAGAAATTAAAATTAAATGAAAATTGTGCTCTAACTGTAGAATTTTCATACATTTTAATTCTCTGTCGTTTTGCAAGAAAAATACTGGTAGAAAAGACAGTAAAAGGATAGTGCAAATAGCACCCCCAATACCACAAAATGACTCACTGAGTCCCAATTTTCTGCTTTAGTATAGCTATACTCATGTCTATATTTTAAGCTTTCAAACTTTATTTTACAAAATTTATAAAATTTCCTCTGTTCTGGAATGCCAGTTTTATAGGGCATCAGCACACTTCATAGCCAACTCCTGGTTCTTTTAGAGGTAAATTATCCAGTGTTCTATTTATTTATTTTCTCATTATTTCTCTTTTTCCTTACTTAGTCTTTTTAATGCTTAAATAAGTGTTTCATATTTACAGCTTAAAACCAAAAAAGATTAATATATTGATGTTGATTTTAGTGCTTTCTGTGAGCGCAACACTATTCTAAGCACTTTACATAAATTTATGTATTTAATCCTCACAACAGTTGTCTTAAGTAAGGGTTAGTATTATCCCCAATTTACAGATTAAATAATTTGTCAGAGAAAACATATTCAAACTGTTGCCTCATATGATCCTCAGACACTCTGTGAGATAGGTCTGCAAATAAGGGAATTGAATCTCATTGAGATAAAAATGAATTATTTTGGTTCTAGTTCCTCCCTCATCTGCTTTTTTCACCACCGCATTATCACAATAATTGATTACTACAAACACACACACACGTACTCACACACACTGTCTCACATATATAAACAAATACTGTGTATATTTAAGATACCTTAGGAAGAAGTGCTGGGAAGTTCAAAATATATACAAATTTTAACATCCTGATAAAATTTACAGCTCAGGTAGAGGTTGTTTAACTCCTGTTCGTCCACCTCCCTCAAGCTGTGACTTGACAATAAAAACAGTGAAATCAGAGAGAGACCATGAGAAGTCCACATATTACAAGTGAATTTCTTAAAGCAGAGTCTAATGCCACAAAAGGGGAGAGTTGGGGGCTCACAGAGAAGGCTGCAGCAAAGATCGTGGCTTTTCCTTGTGGTGGTGGTAGCCTAACTTCTCAGAAATGGAGTGGAAATCTAGGTGACTGCTTGAGACGTTATTTTCTGAAGTCTACACAGTCATTGTACGCCCCCAGATAAACCCAAGAAAATACTCTCAAAGGAAACTTGATCATCTTCCTGGAAGGAAATATTGAGGTGAAAATCAATGCCACTTTTCTGCCTTCTCCCCAACTTTACCACCAGAAATAATGCCTGAAAATTGTTATGTCTGACCCATATATACAGAGAGCTCTGAATTGTGTTGTCCTAAAGGGGTTGTAATGGCTTTCAGGCAAAGCGTGAGGACAGACACCTGTGATAATCAACTTGTTCTTTAATTATAAACAAGAGAGTCATTTAAGGATAGCCAGTCTTTGAAGAAAAGCCAACAGTACAAACACAAAGATGAACAGAAAAAAAAATTGGCCATGGAAAGTGATACTTTTAGGAAAGTAACCCCTACTTTATAATTTTTCTGAGATTAATTCTAGTCTAAGGTAGAAATCCTGTGATATCAGGTCATGATCTTAAAAATAAAATAATTTCTAGAACAATGACTTATCCTCCACGTTTCCATCATTGGATTTTTCTTTTATATATTTATACCTCAACAGCTAAGACCCAGCCCTATAAACTGAAGCCCACTTAGCATTCTATAACTAGATTCTCTGATAGTAAATTCTGAAACTCTAGCGCTAAAATATTCAAATTTGTTATTTATATTCCAGTCCTGTTCAACTAGGATACTTACGGTAAGTTACAAAGAGCATCCAAGCCTCACTTTCCCTAAAATGAGCAGATTGGACTAGGATCTTTATTAATGTCCCTCTCAGATTTAAAATTCTTTGATTCTATTATTGTAATACATTTATTTGAACTGCAATTTCCAGTTCAACCACTTCTTGGGAAAATAGCTTGGATTTTGGACTCAATTTGAAATATGTAAATGAAACACATAAGGATTTTTGATCTCTTGCCTCTAAGCTTAGTGCACTTTCCAGTGTTCTGCACTGTTCTTTTAAACTCTGATTTCTGGAGCTGCTGGCATGACCAAGGCAGGAGATGCTTTCATCTATTCCTTGTACTCCTCTCCTCCCACTCATGACCGTGACATATCATGATACTCTTTCCTGCTTAGCCATGATGTGACTTCAGAGTTCTCCTGATATTACCAGGCAGGGGCTACAAAACAGTAGAGGCAGGCACATAAATGAAACCTTTTATTTAATGTTTCCTCTGGTGGTTTCCTCTCTTAGAAGGAATTTCTGGATCTATCTTCAGAGAGCCCTCCTGTGTTATAGGGCTGAAAAGTAAGGTATTAAACATAATATCATCAGTGAGAGAAGTACAATATTGGAGTCACTTGAACCATTAAAAACAAACGGAAGGCTATAAAACCATGATTTTTATATTTGCTCCCCTACTGGGGAGGTTTAGGCACTGTTACAGTATATGCGATTGAGAGTATTCCCTTTGGATAAGATGGTGTGCACATCTGTTTTGGGGGCAAGAAGGTTGTGATTCTTGTGATTTTTAAATTACCATGTAGCTAGCAAGTGGAACAAAATGCCACATGATGGAACTTGTTTTTGTGTTGTAATTCCAAAAGAACTTTGATGAGTGTGTGTTTGTGGCCACGGATGATAAAAAAGTGAAACTGATCAGAGGAGCAGTCTGCCCAGCTGAAAAGGAACCGGTAGCCAAATTTCTCTATTCTGAGGATGATATATGTTGTTGACAGGTGTCAAAATACCTTTGCATCAAGCCTAATAAATGGGGCAAGATGATCATTTGTGTGGGGTCTCAGGGGAGAACCTGGGCATTTTTAATATTAGGAATGTTATAAGCTGAGATTCATTGTCTAAAGACCCAATTTACATGTCACTCTCTTTGCAAGGCCTTTTTTGATTTCTGTTCATTATAAGTAATTTTTTTTTATGTTTTCCTAATAATTTTATTTTATTTTTACATTAATACATAAGGCAATATTGGAGCGAGTTTCAATGGGGTTTGTCTGCTTTTCAGTAGATATTGGGGATTACCAACAATGACTATTTTTTGAAGACAATGACTTGTTGTTATTCTTGATTGAAAACTATCAAAATGCCTTGGATCCAATCTATGATATGCTACAGTTCTGGTTGGTTGGTGCCGCATTTGTATTGTTCCTTGCCTTTGCTGAATTTATTGAGATACTGTGAGTGATATATCTCCTTGTGTGAATTAGGCACTTAGATTTAGCTGAATTTCACACATTATATGAGGCTGATATACCAGGATTACCTTATATATAATCTCATCCTAAATATTTTGCTGTAAATTCAGAGCACCCATTAAGCCAGATGAAAAATGTGTATAAATAATCAAAGTTAGTAGTATAAACTTTATACCGGTTTGCTCTGTAATATCTTTGTTGTTCTACTTCATTCTGAGTGATCAACTATGCAAGAATGAATTTTCATTGACTATTAATTTTTTGAACATTTTTATGAAATAGAAAGCAATATGTCCTAAGGCAGGGTTAGTTGCAGTATTGGCACTAATACCTTGTATTCTACTTTCAAGGCACCCTGGC
>NW_007772634.1:2913-4780 GCF_000696425.1 Galeopterus variegatus | reverse complement strand
AAAAAAAGGGCTTCATCTTCCTTTGCTTTGCTAATGATTTGCCAGTCCAATCTCGATTACTATATAATGGGATACAAGGATGGCTCAAATTTCCGCCACAAAAGGATCTGCACTTGACAGGAAGCAACCCAGTTTCCACAATTACCTCTCTGACACAAAGCACACACAACAGCAATCACCATGGGGCCGTGTTTTCCTGAAGCTGCACATGAGGATAGATACTCTGACAAATGATGTCTTTTTGTGGTTGTTTCCTGATTTGTGAATTTATTTATTTGAACCATCTCACAAACACATAAAAATTCAATCGCACTTGGAAAATAACGAGCAAATCAGCAACATGGAAAGCTGTGTCCTCCCCACGAAAAGGCTCCTCGTTGTTTCACCCAGCAACCCCCTCCTGGGGGAAGCCTGACCACCTACTGCCCTCTTCCCCCCGCAGACCACACCTCTATTGATGATCACAGCAGCACAGCGCAGCACGCCCAAACTGCTGCACACTGACATCACGTGAACAGCTGCCACCAGCCCCAGGAGTCTCTTTTAACTGGTCTAAGTGCAACCTGGGTACTGGAATGCTTCAAGCCTCTACAGTTGACTCTAAATGAAGCAGAGTGTGGGAAATGTAGGAATAATGGTTGAGAGAACTCACAGAAGCCTCAGTGGCAACATGGCCCCACCCACTCGCCACCAGGTAGGGTTTGGGTGTGTTCACTGCAAAATGCAATGACTCAGAATACATAATCTATAGAAAATATTTGTCAAAGAGTGGTGTTGGTCACAGGCAGAAAAATGTGCCCTCCTCCAAAGGTGTTTTCGTGTCCTCATCAATGGAACATGATGCAAACAATTTAGATAACGAAAATTTGGACTTTTGAACTCGTGAGGTTTAGATGAGATTTGAGATTTTGAACTGATAAACCACAGAGACCTTTAAAGGAAGTGAATGTATTTTGCATGTAGAATGGACGTGAATCTTTGGGACCAGAGGGTGGACAGTAGTAGACAGAATAACAACCTTCACAGATGTCATTACTCCCAATCCTTGGAACCCGTGAAAATGCTATGTTACATGGCAGAGGAGATGGCTGTGCTGCTACCCTGTCTGCTGCAGTGCCCTTCACTCTGGTCGAGTCCCAGCTGACTGGCCCTGGGTAGGTTCCTCATCAAGGACACTTCACTGGCTGACCAGTGGTCACAACTCAGCCTGGCAGGAAGAGCTATATCCAAGATGGATACATAAGAAGATATGCATATGCTCACTTTTAAGAATTCAAACTCACTAATACAGACTCTGTCCACTGGTAATGGGACATGAAGTGAAAAGATGCACAGGGCAAGGCCATGACGTTGCAGAAATTATGAGTTAGCAGAAGTGAAGATGAACAGAAGCCACTAGTAGTAAAAATGTATATAATCAGGAGAGACAGGCAGATCATTTTCAGTAGTAGAAACTAAGGGTACCCAACTGCAAGCAGTAAAGTCCTGTACAATGGGAGCAACATGGTAACACGGGCCCCAAGAGATATCCAGGACCCTTCCTGTTAGGAAATCACACCCAGGTCTCCATTAGGCCAGGCCGTGGTGGCTATTTCTAAACTCCAGAAAAATTCCTCCCTGCCTTACTGCTGTGCATGGCCTTACAATACCATACTCCTCCTTACTGAGGGCGCCTACAACAAACAGCCTGAAGCCCATATCCAGTGCCCCGACCTATACCTGTCACCTGAACCCTTACAGATCACCATCCATATCTTGTGTCCAGCAAACAGGAAAAAAATGAGCATCACAGTCTCACAGACTTGGCTGGGGGTTTCAAACTGTGGCTCCACCAAGTCCCAGATAGGCGACCCTCGGCAAGTCTCTT